>NC_080179.1:5087383-5309883 GCF_950295315.1 Erinaceus europaeus
CGTTCTTTACTCCTTTGTCTCTTTTTTCTCATGGATGCCAATAACTCTGATGTTCATCTTTCTGATGGAGTCTGCTATTTCATAGAGAAGTGCTTCATTTTTCCTAAACCTTTCCTCTCCAACAGTTTTAAATTCAAAGTGTGGTAGCTTTGTCTTCTAGTGCGGATATTCTCTTCTCCACCTGGTTAAGTTTACTTCCAAGGCTTCTTACCTAACCTGAACTGCATCAAAGTGTCCTTTAGGTCCTGCAATTCTGTTTGGAGTTTTTTCCCTATACTTTGTACTTTTTTGGTAAAATGATCACTGAGTCCTTGAATCTTAACTTTAGTTTCTTGAATTGATTTCATCATGAGCTTTCTGAATTCTATCTCTGTCACTGAAAAACTCACCAATTTACAATGGTGACTTCTTGAGTTTCCAGTGCTGTTGCCCACAGAGGCTGGAGCAGCAGCAGGGAGACATTGTATGGACATCAGGGACACTGACCCGGGCTGGTGATTCAGGATAAGTTCTCCCCTTCCCCACCAAGATATATAAACAGGGATATCTAAGACCTTTTGTTGTTGTTGAGCAACTGCTGTAACTAACACTGTAATGTTTGGTGACGGCAATGCTTGTAACGGAAAAGGCTATTAGAAAAAAAGTCAGTCATATTTTCCCTGCTTCACTTGAACAGAAAAAAGGACATATACTGGGGGAAGAAAGTGAGGTAATACAAATAAATAACTTTGCCACAAAATGATCCAGAACAATCTAGGGCATTCTGAAGTTAATGCCAAGTGTAGCATATGAAAAACTGCTTTAAAAAATTTGTCAACTTTCCCAAAATATGAAATCATTGCATTTGGTAATAACCAATTGACTCAGAAAATCCATGCTCTGGAATAGGCCTAACTTTAAATGAGAGAGGTGTGAATTTATGAATACATCCAAGAAATAAAGTTTGTTTGGAGAAATATAACAAAAGTCTGCAACATAAGATGAAGTAATGGCTTAAGTCAGAAAGTCCTTTGAAATGCAATTTCTCATATGCTTATTGTATGCAAAATTGCTGTGTCAGAAGAAAATGGGTAATTCTATTTTATAATACTATTTAAAGATCCATATTTACTGTTTTTACTGATTATGTTACATATAGACTATTTGATAAAATCTTAATAAGGAAGTGCTTGGGGGTCAGGAGGTGGTACACCTGGGTAAGTGCTCACATTATAGTGCAAGGACCCAGGTTCAAGCCCCCGGTCCCCACCTGCAGGGGGAAAGCTTCACAAGTGGTGAAGCAGGGCTGCTGATATCTCTCTGGATCTCTCTCTCTCTTTATTTCCCCCCTTCCCTCTCAATTTCTCTCTGTCTCTATCCAATAATAAATAAATAAATAAATAAATAAAATTTTTTTAAAAAGAAGCGCTTAAAGTAAAAGTCATTTTACTAGTCCACTTATAGAAAATTACAGGGGCCTGGTTATGTCACATCTGGTGGAGTGCACATGTGACAATGTGCAAGGATCTGGGTTCAAGTCCCTGGTCCCTACTTGCAGAATGAACGCTTCATGAGTGGTGAAGCAGGGCTTCAAGTGTCTCTCTCTCTCTCTCTCTCTCTCCCTCTCTATCTCCCCCTTGGCATCTCTGTCTCTATCCAAATAATAATAAGTAAAATATTTAAAAATATATTTTAAAAAGTGACAACTTACAATTTTCTTGTATATAATTATGACACTCTCACACATGCACATACACAAACAAGTCATAAGAGACTTTTATTCCTCTTCAGGGTTTTAGTACATGTAAGGGATGCAGATCAATAGCTTGAAAAAATAGGCATGCATAAGCTTGAAATATAGCTCAGAAGTAATGTAACCGTGGTGCCGCTTTTAGTCTTGGTCGAGTTTAGACATCTTATTAAATTGGAAGTACTCTAAGTCAGATTAGTTTCATAATGACCAACATTTATTACTTTACAGTTACATTATACTTCTAAGTTATAGTATGTCTCTATGAAAACATATCGCACACTTGACTCTCTTATAGGTGTTTTTTGATGTGCAGATGTGTATATTTTTTAACCAATTATTTACTTATCGCACCGTCTCTGTGGAGTAGAGTTGGGCTTCTTCATTTTATAGGTAAAAAGAGTGGGTCTTAGAGAATAAGCAATGTGTTCAATGACTTCACTCTAACAGGTATCAAAGTGGGGCTGGGTGGTGGTGCATCAGGTTGAATACACATGTTACAACGTGCAAGGACCCCGGTTTGAGCCCCCGGTTCCTACTTGCAGGGGGAAAGCTTCACGAATGGTTAAGCGGGGTTGCAGGTAGACATCTCACTTCCCTTCTCCCTCTCTAGCTGCTCTTACGCTCTCAGCTTATCTCAATATATGCTTTTTATCCTTGCCCCTCGAGCGCCACTGCTGTGTGCTGCCTTTCTCAGGTAGAAAGAAAGACACCAAAGCAGACAGACTCCCAAGAGAGCTGCGCAGTGGAACTTTTGAAACGTTAGTGACACGGCTTCGAACTTAAGTCTAGTCTTTGGCAAATAAGAGTCCTTTCTTCTCTCAGGTGAAAATTTGAACTCTAAGATGCTGTCTAGACAAGACGCATATTTAGTGTTCCGGTGTCCTCATGGTACAAATGCGGTCACTTCTTACATTGTGGTGGATAAATAAATGAGCTGTAGTCACTGGAGAGAAAATCAATTTAGAAGGATGAGACTCCTCAAAGGATAATCCTTTTTCTTTGTGATCACCTAAATAGGCCAAGATAATTCTGGTCCTTGGTCCATCTCGTGTATGATGCCCCCACGAAAGGACTGGGTCACGGACATCTGCATCACATGCTACGGAAAGAGAGTTTTGCCTTTGACAAAAGCACCGGGGATTTTTCTTTGGGTTTACACTCAGCAATATGTATGCTGTTGTGTAAAATCTATCACTGATATTTTTGTGACTAGTTTTGACATCATTTTTAAAAACAGTGCCACTCCAATTTTGTCTGGTGGGCATATTCAAGTATAGTTTAATACAGTAGACAGCTAGCAACTCTCTTCCAATAGTTTGGGGTTAGTGCTCCATAGGACAGGTATTTTATTTTATTTTATTTTTTGGGAGCTAAGCCTTGGGCTTTCTTGGGAAAATTGGAACAGTTGGTCCCTTTAAGAGGAAAGATTCTTTCTCTGCCACTTTTCACTGGGCTCATGACCCTCTATCACTCTATCTGCCTTCCCCAGCTTCTGCTCCCCTAGAGTCCTTCCCTTTGCTGCAATGCGTCGCTCCCAGTCCAGGCTTCCCCTTGTGCTCTCCCTTTCTTTTCCTGCTTCTTAGTTTCCATCCATGAGGGAGACCACCTGGTATTTGTTTTTCTGATTTACTTTCATGATTCCTTCAAGTTCCATCCAAGATGAAACAAAGGAGATGGTTTCATCATTTTTTACCGAGTAGTATCTATCTACTATCTATCTCACAATTTTCTTAGCCACTCAATCTGTTGTTGGGCATTTGGTTTGTTTCCAAGTTTGAGTGGTCACAAATTGCACTGCCCTAACATAGGTGTACACAGATCTCTTCAGACCTGTGTTTTTGTGCTATTTGGGTAGATAGAGCCTGTTTATACCTACTTGGTATAGGAGTAGAGAAAGGTGCAGCCCCTTCTATGAAATTCACGTAAGCATCTCACTCTACTCTTTCTTTCTTTCCCTTCCTCCCTCATTCCTCTCTGTCTCTTCCTTCCTTCCTCTCTCTCTCTCTCTCTCTCTTTCTTTCCAGCAGGCTTATCACTTGTGCATTAAAACTTGCTGGTGATTGATGAGGGCATGGTTTACTAATAACAAATATAACCTTCATCAGAATTAACTGTGTAACAGTGTGGTACAGAATAGCATTCTTTTTTTTTAATATTTATTTGTTTATTCCCTTTTGTTGCCCTAGTTGTTTTATTGTTGTGGTTATTATTGTTGTCGTCGTTGTTGGATAGGACAGAGAGAAATGGAGAGAGGAGGGAAAGACAGAGGGGGGAGAGAAAGATAGACACCTACAGACCTGCTTCACCGCCTGTGAAGCGATGCCCCTGTAGGTGGGGAGCCGGGGGCTTGAACCGGGATCCTTATGCCGGTCCTTGCGCTTTGCGCCACGTGCGCTTAACCCGCTGCGCTACCACCTGACTCCCCAGAATAGCATTCTTGACAAGAAGGATAGTAGTAGGATGGGATAAGTGTAAGGATCACCCTAACTGAAGATTTTGAGGTTTGGCTTTGAATTCAGTGCATATACAACTATAAAAGTGACAGCAGGATGGCAGAGGGTACATAGCATAATGGTTATGCAAACAGACTCTCATGCCTGAGGCTCCAAAGTCTCAGGTTCAATCCCCCATACCACCATAAGCCAGAGCTGAGCAGTGTTCTGGTTAAAATAATAGTAATAATAATAAATTAAAAAAAAAGTGACAGCAGGAGAAATGAGGGGAGGTTAAGTTAAGTAGTAATTGATGGAAATTCTCTTCAGGCAACCACTTATGGTAGGACACAATGAAAGAAGTACAGAAAGTGAAGACAAGAGGCCCAGCATGACAGCGTGCTCCAGATCAAAGAAGGATAAAGGATCTTCATGGGAATAACTGTCATGCTGAGAGCTAGTTCCCCACCGCTGGGAAATATCCAGGACCAAAGCCCTGAAAGGTCTCAGACAGGAAGGAAAGTGCCCGAGAGCCAACGTGACTCTGCCAGGAGCCAGGGCAGGGCAGTTCACAGGAGAGGAAAGTTTGCAGTCAAATGCCACTTCGGAGGGGTTGCAAAGAGTCGGAACTGAAATAGGTCCGCCTGTACAACAAGTTGGAAATTTCACTGGCAAAGATGATTCATATCTTTCCTCAGTTTTGGAAGCTAGGATTCATTTTTATTTTTTCCCCCTACTTTCTGCCACCATGCCTTTTTTTTTTTTTCATCTGGTTTATTTATTTATTTATTTTATAGATGTTTCAGGAATGAACCCAGGACCTTCATGGCGCAACTTTTTTTTTTTTTAAGATTGTATAGTTTTGAGAGAGTGAGAATTTCACCAATCCTTAGTTTTTATATAGAATAGTTGAATATAGAATAGTTGCACATTACAAGTTATAGCTCAAAACCCACAAAGTTTATACAGTATGTATCACATATTTGCTTGCATTCATACATTCATGTGTAGTTCTTCATTTATTTTTTTTCACCTCAAATGCACATGCACACACAAACACACACACAAACACACACGAAGCCTAGTTATTTTATAGGACACATATTCCTTTTGTATGAATATAGTGTATTCTATTTTGCTAGTGCCCAGGTGATAGGTTATGTCCAAGTCCTATGCTTTATAAACCATGACACAATAAATATAGCCTTATATGTATTTTCTTGTGAAAAAGTGTGAAAATCTTTGGATAGTTTTCCAGAAATTCAACTGCTAGTTTAAGAAGTATGTAACTTGGTCATTTTTTTTTAATTGACATTAAAAACGTAATTGGAAACAGTATTTATTATAAGTAGCAATACAGGATTTCAGTTACCTCCAAGATTCAGTGATTATTGTATGTATGTGCGTTAGTCAAATATAAATCTCTAGAGACTAAGTGAAACTGCCAGAAGTAAAAACAACAACAAGAACAGCAAAACAAATCCTGCTGAGAGATTCTCACAGTCAGTGAGTAGTGAGGCGGGAATGTCATCCACAGGACAACTAGGACTAGGGAAAACTAGGACTCTTACTCTGATACTGGGTAGGATTCTTAATTTGTAAGTTTTCTGAGATGTTACAGAAAGACCTTTGTTTAAATGTTTCAAATTCAGAAAAAATAATCCATCTTGTAGTTCAGAAGGTAGAGAAATTAGAACCATCTGGTGAGTTCAGTTGCAGACACTGCTTGTGCTGAGATGTAATAACCAGGCGGTTGACTAGTCCAGTCTAATTCTGGTGAATAATATTTTCTCAGCAGTCTCCTGGCCACAGAGTATCAAAAGGCAATGGGAACATGCTGTAAAGTGCCATGATGCCCAGAACAATCAGCCTCTGGAAACATTCTCTTGGCTGGCTGAGTGTGACCCATGACCACAGCTCAACTCACTGCACTGCACAGACAGAATTAGTCACAGAGCTCGTATGTGGAATCACACTCCTTGTAGAATTTACTTGCACTGACTTTCTTAGTGCTTGATAACATCATGGGCTCGCACGCCTCCCTCAGAGTGATAATAACAGGGCTCAAAGGAGCACACACATTTGCTTTGGTTTAACACCTTTTGCTACCTGAATGCATGTAAACTACATGAAACTAAAACTATGATCAAGCTCAGTCAGTTTAGTCCTAAACTTCGAGTCTTTTCGACTCCATCTCTAGAAAAATCATCTCACTTTTAAGTCACAAAGAGAAGGACAAACACTGTATGATTTCATTTATAGGTGGGATTTAAGAAGTAAGGACAGGGAGGGAGGACACACAGTGAAACCTGGACTGGACCCCGTGTATTGCATCAAAGCAAAGTACTGTGGGGGAGGGAGAGAAGAAGCGGGAGGGGTTAAAGAGGGCTCCTGACGCATGATAATGGGCAAGGACCTTGGCAGTGGGTGAGATCATCTACAGAAAACATTCACAGTCAATGACTGCACTGTAAACCATTACCCTCCCCACCCCAGAAAAATGATTAAAAAAAAGAAAAGCAATCATCTAATTTTCTTTTCCTTTTTTTTTAAAATTTCTCTATTGGGGAATTAATGTTTCACATTCAACAGTAAATACAATAATTTGTACATGCATAACATTTCCCAGTTTTCCATATAACAATACAACCCCCACTAGGTCCTCTGTCATCCTTCTTGGACCTGTATTCTCCCTACCCACCTACCCCAGAGTCTTTTACTTTGGTGCAATATGCCAATTCCAGTTCAGGTTCTACTTGTTTTTTGTTTTTTTGTTTTTTTTCTGATCTTGTTTTTCAACTTCTGCCTGAGAGTGAGATCATCCCATATTCATCCTTCTGTTTTTGACTTATTTCACTTAACACGAATTTTCCAAGGTCCATCCAAGATCGGTTGAAAACGGTGAAGTCACCATTTTTTATAGCTGAGTAGTATTCCATTGTGTATATAGACCACAACTTGCTCAGCCACTCATCTGTTGTTGGACACCTGGGTTGCTTCCAGGTTTTAGCTGTTACAAATTGTGCTGCTAAGAACACAGGTGTACACAGATCTTTTTGGATGGGTGTGTTAGGTTCCTTAGGATCTATCCCCAGGAGAGGAATTACAGGATCATAGGGTAAGTCCATTTCTATTTATTTATTTTTATTTAAGAAAGGATAAATTAACAAATCCATAGGGTAGGAGGGATACAACTCCACACAATTCCCACCACCCAATCTCCATATCACACCCCCTCCCCTGATAGCTTTCCCATTCTCTATCTCTCTGGGAGCATGGACTCAGGGTCCTTGTGGGTTGCAGAAGGTGGAAGGTCTGGCTTCTGTAATTGCTTCCCCACTGAATATGGGTGTTGACTGGTTGGGTAGGTCCATTTCTAACCTTCTGAGAGTTCTCCAGACTGTTCTCCACAGAGGTTGGACCAATTTACATTCCTACCAGCAGTGCAGGAGGGTTCCTTTAACCCCACACCCTCTCCAGCATTTGCTGCTATTACCTTTTCTGATGTATGACATTGTCACAGGAGTGAAGTGGTATCTCATTGTTGTCTTTATTTGCTTTTCTCTGACAATCAGAGACTTGGAGCATTTTTTTATGTGTTTCTCGGTCTTTTGGATCTCTTCTGTGGTGAATATTCTGTCCATGTCCTCTCCCCATTTTTGGATGGAGTTGTTTGTTTTCTTGTTGTTTAGTTTGGCAAGCTCTTTATATATTTTGGGTATTAGCCTCTTGTCTGATGTATGGCATGTAAAGATCTTCTCCCATTCTGTGAGGGGTCTCTTGGTTTGGGTAGTGGTTTCTTTAGCTGAGCAGAAGCTTTTTAATTTGATGTAGTCCCATAGGTTTATACTTGCCTTAGTCTTCTTTGTAGTTGGATTCGTTTCATTGAAGATGTCTTTAAAATTTATGCGGAAAAGAGTTCTGCCAATATTTTCCTCTAAGTATCTGATAGTTTGTGGTCTAACATCCAAGTCCTTGATCCACTTGGAATTTACTTTTGTATTTGGTGAAATACAGCGGTTCAGTTTCATTCTTCTGCATGTGTCAACCCATTTTTTCCAACACCATTTGTTGAAGAGACTCTGCTTTCCCCATGTAATAGTCTGGGCACTTTTGTCAAAGATTAGATGTCCATAGGTGTGGGGGCTCACTTCTGGGCTCTCAATTCTATTCCACTGGTCAGTGTGTCTATTCATGTTTCAGTACCAAGCAGTTTTGATGACAATGGCCCTATAATACAATTTGAGATCTGGGAGTGTGATGACTCCGGTTCTGTTCTTTTTTCTCAAGATTGTTTTGGCAATTCTAGGTCTTTTCTGGTTCCAGATAAACATTTGTAGCATTTGTTCTATTCTCCTAAAAAACGTGGTTGGGATCTTGATGGGGATAGCATTAAATTTGTAGATGGCTCTGGGTAATATATTCATTTTGATGATGTTAATTCTGCCAACCCATGAACATGGAATATCGAAATTTTCACTTCGTTGTATCTTTTTCAATTTCCTTGAGTAGTGACTCATAATTTTCATTATACAAGTCTTTCACTTCTTTGGTTAGGTTTATTCCTAGATATTTTATTGTTTTTGTTGCTATAGTAAAAGGAATTGATTTCTAGATTTCAACTTCTTCTACCTTAGTGTTTGCATAGAGGAATGCCACTGACTTTTGAATGTTAATTTTGGAGCCTGACACCTTGCTGTATTGCCTGATGATTTCCAAAAGCTTTTTGCTGGATTCCTTAGGTATTTATATGTATACTATCATGTCATCTGCAAATAGGGAGAGTTTGACGTCTTCTTTTCCAATCTGTATGCCTTTAATTCCTTGCTCCTGCCTGATTGCTATGGCAAGAACTTCCAACACTATGTTGAATAGTAATGGTGATAGTGGGCAGCCCTGTCTAGTACCTGATCTGAGGGGAAATGCTTCCAGTTTTTCACCATTGAGTATGATGTTGGCTGTAGGTTTGCTATATATAGACTCCACTATCTTGAGGAATTTTCCATCTATTCCCATTTTTTGTAGTGTTTTGATCATAAAGGGATGTTGTATTTTGTCAAAGGCTTTCTCTGCATCTATTGATATGACCATGTTCAGCGGGGAAGCAATTACAGAAGCCAGACCTTCTACCTTCTGCACCCCACAGGGAGAGGATGGGATACAGAGTTCTAGTGGTGGGAATTGTGTGGAGTTGTACCCCTCTTATCCTATGGTTTTTGTCAGTGTTTCCTTTTTATTAAAAATATTAATAACAGTCCTTCTTTTCCCTGAGGACGCACCCATGCTTGCTAATAAGTAGACAGTCTAAGCTGGATTTACTTAGCTAGAGGGAAAACAATTGGAGAATGTGAAGGCCCTTTCTCATCCCTTTGGCCTCCACCACCCACTGTTTTTTGTTTGTTTGTTTTTTTGGGAGGGGGGTTGTTTTAGTTACATCTGCAACTATTCCCTCATTTCCCCATGTTCTGTGTTCACTTAGACAAATCCTCTAACAGTACAGACCACAAACAGGCAGTCCAGAGGTGCTGACTCATCACAGAGGAAGTCCAGGGGTTTGGCAGCAGTCTGAACCTTGAAATGAGACTGGCCCTCTTGAAAATGAGTCTGTGCCAGCAGATGTCACTGTTGTTCTATTGTAACTACAGGGCCCTTCAGCAGTGTGTGCTCACTTGAGTGTGAATTTAGTAGTTCTAGATTCTAGGAGGCCTTGAGGGATATCTGATGATGGTCTTTGGCACTGATATGAGTCCATTTCTCATCCTTTGAACTTAATTTAATTACACAAAAAATTTCACATAACTATGATTTTTTAAATACTAGAGTCAGTTTTCTTTAATAGAGATCTTTTCATGGGCTCAAATTTTCTTTGACTCCCCCTTCCTGTATTCCAGCCTTTAAACATTGGGCCACTTTTTCTTTTCTGCTCAAACATGCTTATTTGTTCATGCAAAAATCTCCTGACATTCTTTTTCTTAAATATATTTTATTTTATTTTTTTACTGTCATTCTTTTTTATTTTTATTTATAAAAAGGAAACACTGACAAAAGACACAATAAGAGGGGTACAACTCCACACAATTCTCACCACCAGGACTCTGTATCCCCTACCCTGATAGCTTTCCTATTCTTTATCCCTCTGGGAGTATGGACCCAGGGGCATTGTGGGATGCAGAAGGTGGAAGGTCTGGTTTCTATAATTGCTTCCCGGTTGAACATGGGCGTTGACAGGTGGATCCATACTCCCAGCCTGTCTCTCTCTTTCCCTAGTGGGGAAGGGCTCTGGGGAAGCAGAGCTCCAGGACACATTAGTGAGGTTGTCTGTCCAGAGAAGTCTGGTTGGCATCATGTTGGCATCATGTTGGCATCTGGAACCTGGTGGCTGAAAAAGGAGTTAACATATAAAGCCAAACAAATCATTGACTAATTATGAACCTAAAGGCTGGAATAGTGCAGATGAAGAGTTTGGGGCAGGGTCTCCATTTTGTAGATAGCTAGTAGGCATATTTTAGTTAGATTCCAAAGGGCCTGTGGCTATACTAGGTTTTTTTTTTTTTTTTTTCCCTGAGCCTGAAATCTGATATGCAGGTGGATCCAAGTTATTGTCTGGCATTCTTTTATCTTATTTTATTTTATTGTATTTATTTGAGGGTCTATAGAAAAGTATCATCTTAAAACTTAGCACTTAACATTTCTATGGAAAAATCATGGAAGATTTATTGAATTTTATATCCTGCCTGTGGTTGCCTTGGCAGGACCAGAACAAATTATTTCTCAGGCTGTATATATGACCGACAGGCCAGACATTCCCGCCCCCTCGCTTGAAATGGAGAACCACCACTATACCAAAGTTTTGTTGGTGTCACCTCCCATATGGCATTGGGACTCACTCAGACTCGGGCTGAAGGCATGACACGCACCCTACCCGGTGAACTATTGGCATCTCGCAACATCATTTCTTTGTGCTATTGACTACAGTGCTATTAACCTCTGTTTCTCTGATTAAAAACTTGTGTTAATCATTTGTCAGTTGCTTCTCCTTCCTGCTGTCCTCTCTTGATTCTGCAGTGCTAGGATGATGACTCTGAAGACATCAGATTTCTTTGTCAGGTTCTCGAGTGCAGTAGGGGTGGAACTTGAAATCCTGGTGAGCAGGGCATGGTGGAGCTCATCAAAATATCTTCCCATTTTAAATTGGGCATCTTTCTTATTGACCTCAATTCTAAGTGGCACCTCTCCTAAACATTAGTAGGTGGTGGAGCCGGGGGGTGGTGCACCTGGTTGAGTGCACATGTTAAAGAAACCGATGACCCAGGTTCAAGCCCCCAGTCCCTACTGGCAGGGGGGGGAAGCTTCATAAGTGGTGGAGCAGTGCTATGGGTGTCTCTCTATCTCTCTTCCTATTTCTCCCACACCTCTCAATTTCTATCTCTATCTAATAATAATTTAAAAAAACAAAACCCAAAAACATTGGTATGTGGTCCCAGCTGAGGATGTGGCCCAGTGTTCTTGCTCCTGTTGTCAGTTTTAACACTAGCCTTACTCTGTGTCTTCAGTGGTACCACCAGCAGCCAGCCCAAGGCCCTTCCTTAAGGCATCAAATCTATATGCTCCTGTTTCTTTTTTTTAATAAAGATTTTAAAAATTATCTTTATTGATTGGATAGACACAGTCAGAAATTGAGAGGGGAGGGAGAGCTAAAGAAGGAGAGAGACAGAGAGACACCTGCAGCCCTGCTTCACCACTTGTGAAGCTTTCCCCCTGCAGCTGGGGACCGGGGGCTTGAACCCAAGTCCTTGTGCGCTGCGATGTGAGCGCTCAACCAGGTGCGCCATCACGTAGCCCTTTAGGCTCTCAATTTCTAACTCTCAATTATTTATTTATTTATTTAAAAAAGGAGACATTAACAAAACCATAGGACAAGAGGGGTACAACTCCACACAATTCCCACCACCAGATCTCCGTATCCCACCCCCTCCCCTGATAGCTTTCCCATTCTCTATCCCTCTGGGAGTATGGACCCAGGGCCACTGTGGGATGCAGAAGGTGGAAGGTCTGGCTTCTGTAATTGCTTCCCCGCTGAACATGGGTGTTGGCAGGTGGATCCATACTCCCAGCTTGTTTCTCTCTTTCTCTAGTGGGGCAGGGCTCTGGGGAAGCTGAGCTCCAGGACACATTGGTGGGGTCATCATCTGTCCAGGGAAGTCTGGTCGGCATCATGTTGGCATCCGGAACCTGGTGGCTGAAAAGAGAGTTAACATACAAAGCCAAGCAAACTGTTGAATAATCATGGACCTAAAGGCTGCACTAGTGCAGATGAAGTGTTGGGGGGTACTCACTGCAGACTATTGTGTACTTCTGCTTTCAGGTATATATTTTGCCCTAGTTTATGGATACCTGTGAACATATGCTCTATCTCACAGAACGTGGTCTATACCTAGGTTTTGGGACTTTGTTAGGAAGTGAACCGCCTGGAATGGAATTAGAGAATATTATGAAAGGAAAGGTCTCACCGGAGTGATGAAGCTGAAGGGTTGTCATTGCACACCTGAAGTCTCTGGACACAGTCTGAAGTGAAGCAGGCTGGGGTGGCACTCGTTGTCTTGATTAGGTTGGGATCGGTGGATGCAGTATCATTTGGGATGAGTTGAGAGCAGCGTGCGGGGAAAGTGTGCCCCACCCTAAGGCTCCAGGACTGGGGAAGTTTAGGCTCTGTAGAGGGATGTGAGGCTCCTGCTCTAACTCTAATTTTGACTCTTGAGCCTCAGCATTAGTAGTTGCTTCTTGAAAACCTCAGCATTCCCTTCTTGCTTATTCAGGCTCCTAATACCTGTGTTCCAGACAAATAACAGCAAGTGTCAGAAATAAAGAAGAAACTTTATGGAACCAGGTTTCTGACAAAGTTTAACGGTACACAGCTAGAGAAATAGCTCGACTGGTGGAGTTTCAGATTTCCATGCCTGAGATTCCCAGTTGTTCATGTGCTAGAGTGGTAACCTGGCATCTCTCTCTCCTCTCTGCCTCAAGTGAATCTCTCTCATGTGCAAAATAGCCTTTTAACAAACAAGCTTAATGTATGTTAGGATTTTGATAAGCTGATGTGGAACTTACATCAAGCTGGCATTCAAAGATGAATGCCATTATGTCTCAGATCACAAGTGTATGATATTTCTCACAAAAATTGATGGGAGTTTGTTTTTCCTCTTCTTGCATATAGACTGTCCTTTTGGTTTGTCCCGTAGAATGTGGCGGAAGCCATACAGTATGTCCTAGTCAGACGTCCAGGGACTTGCAGCTTCCTTGTCTTTATCTTCAGGGGTAAACTGGCTAGCTTCAAAGATGTTCAAGCTTGACGTCTGAGTAACCACAGGGCATGTGGAGAGAGGCCCAGGGTAGGGAAGATTCTTGTGAACATTTTAGCCCCAGCTGAGCTCCTAGTGATGAAATGTATGGATGGCCATGTCATGGCTGGGTATTAACTTTGAATTCCAGTTACTCATCAGAGTCGTCTGGGGAGCTTTGCACAATTATTATCTCTGGGAAACTTTTATCTAATAGGCCTGTGTTATAACCCGAACTTTTAAAAATAAAGCACTAAGCCATTGTCAGAAGACTTTTTCTCTGGTGATGCTAAGCTTATTTTGCATTGCTCAAAGGACATGGGAATGCAGGTGGAAGATAGTCTTTTCCTATCTAAGGAGGGAAGAACATTCCTAGAGAAAGAAGTTATCAGACTATCGAAGACACCCAAATGACCTAATTGATGATTTCATAAGCTCATTTGCACAACAGAATAATCTGAAATCTTGAAAATGCCAGTGTTAATATATAATACATTGGAATTTCTGAAAATTGGGCATTGCACACTGCAGACTAATCATATTAGATTTTCCTGGGACTAAGGCTTCCAGTGTTGAGAACCGTCTTCAACATTGTCAGACATGGGCAACAAAATTGGCAGACATTTACTTCAGATTGTAAATTTTTTTTTTTTAACTTAAAAATATTTTATTTATTTATCCCCTTTTGTTGCCCTTGTTTTATTGTTGTTATTGATATCGTTGTTGTTGGATAGGGCAGAGAGAAATGGAGAGAGGAGGGGAAGACAGACAGGGGGAGAGAAAGATAGATATAAAGCCCTATTTATGCTCACTAGTTTGAAACTATATTCTGTTGACCTCTGAATAAACAACTCATGAAAATATTTCATCTTGTGAGGGTAGATGGCATAATGGTTATGCAAAGAGACTCTCACCCCTGAGGCTCTAAAGTCCCAGGTTCAGTCCCCCGCACCGCCATAAGCCAGAACTTAGCAGTACTCTGGTAAAAAAACAAACAAAACCCCCCCAAAAGCCAACTATATATAAAATATTCCATCTTTATTGGAGTATAATTAACATATAAGTTTGTAAGGTCTTTATAAAGTATACATTGTAAGGATTCCTTGATTCTTGCTAATTAGCATATCCATTCACTTTCTCTCTCTCCATTCACAACAGAATGGAGTCATGAGAATGGAACCTGGGTGAGGAGCTGCATTTTTATTTTTTTAATTAAAATTTTTTTTATTGGGGAATTAATGTTTTACATTCAACAGTAAGTACAATAGTTTGCACATGCATAACATTCCCCAGATTCCCATATAACAATACAACCCCCACTAGGTCCTCTGTCATCCTTCTTGGGCCTGTATTCTCCCCACCCAGCCACCCCAGAATCTTTTACTTTGGTGCAATATGTCATTTCCAGTTCAGGTTCTACTTTTTTTTTTTTTTTTCCTTCCAGGGTTATTGCTGGGCTCGGTGCCTACACCATGAATCCACTGCTCCTGGAGGCCATTTTTTCCCCCTTGTTGCCCTTGTTGCTGTAGCCTCGTTGTGGTTATCATTATTACCATTGTTGATGTTGTTCGTTGTTGGATAGGACAGAGAGAAATGGAGAGAGGAAGGGAAGACAGAGAGGGGGAGAGAAAGATAGACACCTGCAGACCTGCTTCACCGCCTGTGAAGCGACTCCCCTGCAGGTGGGGAGCCTGGGCTCGAACCCAGATCCTTACCGGTCCTTGCGCTTTGCGCCACGTGCGCCCAACCCATTGCGCCACCGCCTGACCCTCCAGGTTCTACTTGTGTTTTCTTTTCTGATCTTGTTTTTCAACTTCTGCCTGAGAGTGAGATCATCCCATAATCATCCTTATGTTTCTGACTTATTTCACTCAACTTTCAAAGACAGCATTTGTGAGGGAGATGCCTCGGGTGCAAGAGGCATGGAGAACAGAACTTGAAGCAGAGCAGTAATAAGCCACTGTAGGCAGTCAGCAAAACTGCGCGTAGTTCTATTAAGTGAAAGAATGACTTTTCTCAGGAAAATGAGAAAAACTTACGACTTTATCCTCTCACATCTTGTGTCTTTATAGTTATTGTCAGGAACATAAACAGATGAAACTATCTACAGATAGTGGGTACTGTTCAGAACCAGCTGGTTTATTACTTGTGATATGGAGGGGCTGGGGAGAACTGGCTAGGAATAGAGACTATGCCTTTGTGGTCTCTTTGGAAGTGGAAAGGAGAACTAAATGAACACGATGAGAAAGCACACATCAGGAACCGTGGTGTTCAGTGCTGAGCACGGAGAGAGCTTGGGTTAGACCAAAGTGAAACTTTGCCAGGAATTGAGTACTGGTGGACTGGGAGATGACTTGGAAGTGCTGCTCAGAGTAGAAGCCAAGGTGGGATACTGAATTGGGTGGCCAAAATGAGAGCCAAAACTATCGAATTCAGAGCCAGATTCTGGAGGCAGTTTGGAAGAATATGCAAGGAGACCCAGGCCAAAAATATGTAGCCCCTGGCTTGGGAGTTTTCAAATGGGGAAATTGCTGAGTTTGTAATACATATTATATAACATAATAATTCTTTTTACTCTATCCTTAAAGCCAATGCTGAATGAAGAGTTAAACGTTTAAAATCTGGAATTTTGTTTAAAAAGATTAAAACATCCAAACATATCATCTTTCCAACAAATGTTTTTTTAAACAGATCTTTCAGCCAAGTTACCCAAGAACAACAGTTGACTAGAACTGCACGTCTTCAAACACTGTCTACTGCAGGATGGAAACACGGACCTCTGGGAATATCTGTGAGTCATAAAGTGTTGTAAGGAACTTTCCAAATATTTTTTTTGTTGTTGCTAGAATGAAGAGTTCTAATCTCATATTGGCAGACTTTATTGGCAACAAGGTACACTGTTTACTTTGATTCTTTCTCAGCTGTCCTGCATGACCTTGGTTCATTAAGTTTTTGATAAATTGGAACAGCAGAGTTGCATAACACAACAAGCGGTAACCCTTTCTGTTCTTCTAGTCTCTGGAAATAGATAAGGCTAGTGATAATATCTGTGCTTCCTCTGTGAATATGTTTAATTTATTTGTTTTTGAAGGCAGCATTTTGGATTACTCCCACGGTTTTGAAAGCTTATAGTACTGGTAATTGAAAGCATATGTTTCCATTTAATTAAAAAAAAAAGGATGTAAAAAACACTTGATAAAGTTACCATAGAGAAAGTATGTGTGTGTGAGTGTGCACACACACTGGGCTCATTTAATCTGGTTTAAATACTGGGGCTTGCTTTTGGCAACTAGTTAGAAATGTATATCCTATAAACACAGGCATCAACGCTAAGGTTGACCCAGAAAACTAAAGAAAAAAGAAATAGTACCTGGTCCTTAGCTCATAAACTCATGCTGAGTGTAAATTCTTTGATATATGATGACATATGAGCACTTGCTAAATAGTTTTTTTGCTAACAGGTCTTTTTGTGTTAATTTTCAATACAGAAATGAACTTCATCTACCTTGGACATGCTAGGTGTACATGTGGTTTAAAGGTTTTGACTGTTGTATGAATCCATGTATAATCTCATCCAGATCAGTCTATGCAACATTTTTATCACTTTTGAGTGTTCCATGTGCATCTTTTATTTTGTCTTCCTCCTACTGCTACCCTTCCCCTAACTTCAGAAACAGTATAGACTAGTTCTTAGACACCACTTAGATGCAATCCTTTTTTTTTTTACATTCTTTTTATAAGTGAATTAATAATGGTTTGCAAGATCATATGAATTCAAGGTAGGGCTTCATACCACATCGTCCAACAAAGTTCTTTCCTCCTTCCTCTAAAAACCATTATAGTTCTTGGGAGTCGGGTGGTAGCGCAGTGGGTTAAGCGCACGTGGCACGAAGCATAAGGGTCAGTGTAAGGATCCCGTTTTGAGCCCCCGGCTCCCCACCTGCAGGGGAGTCGCTTCACAGGCGGTGAAGCAGGTCTGCAGGTGTCTGTCTTTCTCTCCCCTTCTGTGTCTCCCCTCCTCTCTCCATTTCTCTCTGTCCTATCCAACGACAGCAACAACAATAATAACCACAATGATAAAAAACAGCAAGGGCAACGAAAGGGGAAAAATGGTCTCCAGGAGCGGTGAATTCGTGGTGCAGGCACTGAGCCCCCGCAATAACCCTGGAGGCAAAAAAATAAAAAAATCATCATAGTTCTCACAGAGTCTGAGAGACAGCTTAGTTCCTTTTTGTTTCTGAAAGTTTGTGTGTTTTAGTTCTATTTCTTTTTGAGACCTTGTGATCTTCTGACATGTTATAAATGTATTTGACTTACCTTTCCAGAATCATTTTACTGTGGAGAAATAACAGTTTGAAGGCTGTTGTCACACAAGTAGTGTTTTAATCTCTCAGTGATAATTGTCTATACACTATTCCCACCACCACTGACCCACTTTCCTACCATTTTGCACTGGTTTCCCACTGCCCTCTAACCTTCTTGCTCTCCCTTTTTGGAGTCTTTGTCTCTGTTCCAATAGACTCTAGATAGTCTAAACGTTTTCTTTGTTTCTTACGTTCTGTCTATAAAGTGAGCCGCCGATAGAGCAGATGTCATGCAGAACCCTACCAGTGCTTCCACCTGTGTATTTTATGTTTTCTGGGCAAATTCTTGGGTCCATTTGAATTTTACTCTTGTGCACGGAGAAATGTCATTCTGTTTCATTACTCTGCATATGTTTCTCAATGCCATTTATTAAAAAAGATTTTCTAGTCGTCAGTGAATATTCTGGGCCCTTTGCAGTAAATTAATTGTCTGTAACTGTGAAGATTGATTTCTAGACTCTCAGTTCTATCCTATTGATTTGAATGTCTTTTTAAAATTATTATTTATTATTATAGTTGCAGAGTTTTGATTACTCTAACCCTGCAATAGACTTGTAAGTCAGGAAGTAGGACTTCTGTAGCATTTGTTCTATTCCTTAAAAAAAAAAAAAAATCTCATAGGTATTTTAGTAGGAGTTGCATTGAATGTATCTATTGCTTTTGGTAAGATGGCCATTTTAATGATGCTAATTCTTCCATTCTAGGACCATGGAATATATTTCCATTTCTTTGTGTCTTAATAATTGCTTTTGTAGTAATAGTTCATAGTTTTCATTGTACAAGTCATTTTTTTTTCAAATATCTTTTTTTATTGGGGGGGGGGTTAGAGACCCATGACTATAGTAGTTTTTGCTTGAGTTTGATAGCTAACATGGAGGTGAATTAAAAATATTGCCCAGTAATATGATGTCTCAGGAGAGATGAAGCCTAGAAAGTTGGTTTAGAGCAGAGAGTAGCTCCCAAACTTGAAGGGAAAAAAAATCTATAAGTAAAGTTAACTATTTACCCTCTCAACTTGACCCAGGGCCCGTATATATTGATATTTAGCACAGGAGCCTGTGTAACCTCGGAATCCCTGTCAGTGTGAGCTTGAAGTCTGTAGTCACAGCTGGGAGCACTCTAGATGTTTTTGCTTCAGGACCAGTGTTTCTTGAGTGGCAGGGTAGGATGGCCCAGCCTCCCTTCAGAGAGTGGGAAAGTCCCTACCATTTCTGCTCTACAGTGAGAGCAAGGTCCTGGAGTGTCTCACACGAGGACTTATGCTGATGTTCCTGATGGAAGTGACCAGTGAATGTGGAGAGAGGAATCTGTTAGAGGTCTAGGCCCATCATATCTATTTGGGAATCTAAAGATTCTCTGACTAAGGCCCCAGATTTTGGGGTGATCAAAAAGTCCATCACTAAGTGAGCTGATCTCTTGCCCTTTTCCAGCTTTTGTAGTTCTTTCTTTATTTGATGAGCTTAGACTTTTGCCCAGCTGTTAAAAGCTTGGAGTGCCATCTTGTTGTATTCAAACTGGTACTAAGTTTATGGGGTCTACCTTGTTTAGGCCTTATTATTTGTTAAGATTGCCAAGCTTCCTACATCTAAGTTCTGATCAGTTAGAGAATTAATGATGCCTCCTTTAGGCCATTCTACTAGGATTCCAGGCTTATTAGGCCTAAGTCTAATCACAGAGGGCTATTAAGCGCTTCTATTTTGAAGTATATATTTGCCCCTTGCTTATTGATACATGAACACCTGTCCTCACCTGTACTTAATACCCTAGGCCCTGGCCTGTATCTAGTATCTGTAACTTTGTTCGCTATCATGCCATCGGAAATGGAGCTAGGTAGTCCCATAGGTTAGGGAAGATCTCACCAGGCTAGAGGAGTTGGGAGGTTGACATCTCAGGCTTGGTGGCTCCGGTGACAATCTGCCATAACAAGTCCATAGCAGCATAATGTGGGATGGCAGCGCTGGTAGTGTTGATTTAGGCGAAGTCAGCAGGTTGTATGATGTGAGGGATCAGAGAGAGGAAACACTGAGAAATACAGGCTTAGTCCTGGGGTTCCAGGACCGGGAGAAATGAGGATCTTAAAGAGAATGGGAAGGGTTCCGTGTAATCTTAAGAGTTTCAAATAGTAATAGTCAATTATTATTATTATAACCAGGTTAGTTAGGGGTTTGTTTTCCTTTGAAAATCCAGTGGTTAGGATTTACCATAATATATTTGACTTCACTATGCTTTGTGCCCTTTAGGGGGACAAATCACAGTATCTAGTATACTGACAGGGCCAGATGATTTTGATCTATCTGGCGTAAGGCTGTAGGTAACATATAACATATATATATATATATGTTTTTGTTTTTTTTTTCAGAGATGACTAAACAATTTAAGCCCAATGTCAAAATTTGATCACCTTACAGATTTGAAACATTAAATGCTTAGGCTAAAGAACATATGTCAACTCAGACATATTTTCAGAGCTGTGATCTAGGCAGTGAGAGAACTTGAAATATTAAATCTGTTTTCCCCCTGAGACTGTGATGCTTCTGTGGATGTTTCACTGGTAGTTGGTGAGCTTTGTTCAGCTTGATAGTTGTAGATATTTGTTTTGGGGAAGATGCCTTCTGTTCCCTGCTACTCTATGACCACGCTTCTCGGAAGTGTCACTTATTTCTTTTTACTTTTTCTCACTGGTTAAAGTTCAAGTACAATGTAGACAGTAAGCATAAAACCACATCTAATTGTATCATAAGATGCGAGCGATCACAGAAGCCAGAACTCCCTCCTTCCGCACCCCTAAATAATTTTGGTTCATATTCCCAGAGGAGTAAATGACAGAAGTGAACCCGAGGGCTCTGCACCCCCACACCACCCGCACCTGAGGCGTTTGTCACCACGAGTCTTGTTTTTATGCCATAAGGGGAAGGGGAGCGAATATGGAAAGCAGCAGAGCAAGCCAGGCCCTGTTTTGCTTCTCTAAGAGGGGAGATGAAAAACGAAAGGCAGTTGGGAGCATCACTATGTGTAGGTGTGACTTAGAAAGGTAGTGAAGGTAGTGACTGTTGAAAAAAAGGGGGGAGTAGAGGCGTAGAGATAGACCGGTAGTTAGAGAAAACAGCCCATATCAGGGGCATTGGGAGAACTAGTGCAGTTTCCAGTGAAGGGGACGGAGACTCAGAACTCTGGTGTTTGGAACTCTATAGAACTATACCTTTATTACCTTACGATGTTGAAAATCAATATTAAATCACTAACAAAAATTTAATTATGTGTCATGTTAAAGTTTGGGGGGAAAAAAGACACCATGAAATGTCAGTGAAACTGTGAAATTTCAAGTATATTAAAATAATCAAATTAGATGAGTACCAACTTAAGTTCAAATATAAAGGACTATAACTGAGGAAGGGAGAATGAGTTTCAAAATATTGTGGATTTTGTCATTTTACTGTTAAGCAATTGTAGAAATGCATGAATGTTTAAGATAGCATGTGGGCGAAATAAGATAAATTGATTTTTTGTTTGTTCCCTGCTAGGACATTGTTTAAATGAATACTATCTATACCCAAAGTCAAAGTATTTATTGAGTTTTTTGGAGTTAATTCATGGAATTTAAACATTGATTTATTTATGAGAAAGAGAACCAGAGATGTATTCTAGTATATGTAGCCCTAGGGATAAAATTTAGGGACTCATGTATACAAACTTAACCCTCTATACCCTGTGCCACACACAGAGACCACCATTTATAGAGTTTAGTTAACAGCCAGTGACTTTTCTTAGAGTTCTTTTTAAAAAAAATGCTTTATTTATTTATTGGGTAAAAACAGAGAAATTGGAAGGGAAGGGGGAGATAAGAAGGAGGCAGAAAGACACCTGCGGACTTGCTTCACTGCCTGGGAAGCTCTCCTCCTGCAGGTGGGAACTGGAGGTTTGAGCCTGGGTCTCTACTCACTGTCCTGTGTGTACCCACTGACGGAGCCACTGCCCAGGCCCAAAATTAGAGTTCTTAAATGCCTTCATGAAATCTTCTAAAGTCTTATTTTATTTTATTTTATTTATTTATTCCCTTTTGTTGCCCTTGTTGTTTTATTGTTGTAGTTATTATTGTTGTTGTCGTTGTTGGATAGGACAGAGAGAAATGGAGAGAAGAGGGAGAGAGACAGACAGGCACCTGCAGCACTGCTTCACCACTTACAATGCTTTCCCCCTGCAGGTGGGGACTGGGGGCTTGAACCTGGGTCCTTTGGCACTGTAATCTGTGCGCTCAACCAGGTGCGCCACCACCCGGGCTTCTTTTTCATGCTTTTTATGATAATGGCACAGCATTTAAAGTATTTAAAAATGTACTTCAAAATTATTCTTTAGTATATATATATATATATATATATATATATTTAATTAATTTATTTTTGCCTCCAGGGTTATTGCTGGGGCTTGGTGCCTGCACTATGAATCCACTGCTCCTGGTGGCCACTTTTTCCATTTTATTGGCTAGCACAGAGAGAAACTGAGAGGGGAGAGGAAGAGAGAGAGGCGGAGAGAAAGAGAGACCCCTGCAGACCTGCTTCACCGCCTGTGGAGCCAATACCCCTGCAGGTGGGGAGCCGGGGGCTGGAACCGGCCGGGATCCTTACTCAGTCCTTGCACTTAGTACTATGAGCGTTTAACCCACCCGACCCCTAGTATATAGTCTTAGAATTTTAAATTTTGTGTCAAATGTATTTTGAGTTTCTTCATATTGATTTTTTTTCCTGTAGGAAATTTAATCAGCATATATTCTATACTATAGTTGTGATAGTATTTTCTTACTGCTTGCCAGCTATTCTGTTTTTTGTTTTGCACTTGAATTCTATTCTAGTTATCTTTAATGCCTATCTCTTTATTGAGTGATGCTGACTTTCAAGACTATGTAATTCAGCTGTAAAGTTCTCTCTCTCTCTCTGGGTTGTGCTAACCACACACACCAGCAACGTGTCAGTTTCACAGCTGTGGTAGACAGACTGCCTTCCCTCCACCACCCCACCCCCAGTTCCTGGCTGATCTAATCCATAATGTGATGATATTTAGAGGCAGGGCTCTGACTCGGTCTAAAGGATGGAACCCTCCAAATGGTGCCTTTATAAGAGACCGGAGAACTAGCTCCAATGCAAACATTTCAAGAAAAATATGTCTTTGAGTTAATTAAAAATAAGTAGAAATAAGCAATTCTAAAATCAAGTAACTAAAAGGAAAATGGCATGAAGTCACACTTTATGAAAGAAGTTATGGATGATTTGCGACATGAAAACATTGTTAACTTCACTCATCGGGAAAGCAGTGACGCATACCTTCTAGAAAATATTTTAGAATTATAAGACTTATTTTCCTGTTTTAAGATTTCTTTATTGGGGGATTAATGGTTTACAGTTGACAGTAAAATAGTGACCTTGGGTCCATACTCCCAGAGGAGTAGATAATAGGAAAGCTATCAGGGGAGGGGATGGGATACAGAGTTCTGGTGGTGGGATTTGTACCCCTCTTATTCTATGGTCTTGTCAATGTTTCCGTTTTATAAATAAATAAATTTAAAAAAGAAAAGAAAAAAAGAATAGGAAATGGGGAGGGAATGGAATACGGAGTTCTGGTGGTGGGGATTGTAGAGAATTGTACCCCTCTTATCCTATGGTTTTGTTAGTGTTTCCTTTTTATAAATACAAATTAAAAAATGTAGAGAGCTAGTTATAGAAATAATAATGAGCACATATCTGATCTTGGGAGAGCTAATGTAGTTTCTGATGGAGGTAATGGGGATACAGAACTCTGGTGGTGGGAATGATGTGGAATTATACCCCTGTTGTCTTATAATTTTGTAAGTCAATATTAAATCACTAATAAAACATTTAAAAAATGAAAAAATACAATAGTTTGTACACATATAACTTTTGCACATAATAATACAACCCCCACTAGGTCCTCCTCTGTGGAAGTATAACATTCAGCTCAACAAAAGAATACAAATTAAAAATATATAACAATGTAGTGTCTTTGTCAGTTTAAGCTGCTACAAACACTGACCGGATAATTTAGAAAACGGCAGACATTTACTCTTCATGTGCTAAAGGCTGTACATCTGAGACCCAAGTGATGTCAGGTTGTGGTAAAGGCCTGTTCTAAAGAGCAGATTGCTGACTTGTAGAGTTGAAGGTGCTCGAGCCAGACAGCCTCAATTATAGTAGTGCCAGCCCTCTCTAGAATGGCCTCTTTGATAGGCAGACTCCTTGAAGCTGTGGACTCAGAAACCTCTGGAGGCTTCAGGAAAGCCACTGTTCTCCAGTCATGTCAAGGGGAACGCCATTTAAACCACTGTCAAAGTGCATAGGCAGGAGTCAGCAATTCTTTTCCCGACTCTAAACAAAACTGTTCCTTCATCCCAAGCATCTTCAGCCTGACCTTCTGAGCCTCCACCACTTATGAAGCCTCCCCGCTGCAGGTGCTCCAGTGGTCATGACTCCATTTACTTATAAATTAATTTTAGATGGATCGATACTTGTTGAGTTCTTTCTGAAAATGTTCCTTCCATGCCCTATTCCCATGAAATCTTTCCCTTCGTTCATGGAGCCATATGATTTTAGGGAAACTAAGCCAAGTACATTCTAGCTCCCGGCTCACAGAAATGATGGACTAGTAATGTAAATCTGTGAGAGTGCTTCTCAGTTCCCCTTGGGGGTAGTCAGCACAATGGTTATGCAAAGAGACTCTCTTGCCTGAGGCTTCAAAGTGCTACATTCAAGTCCTCCTCCACCACCACCATAAGCTATAGCAGAGTAGTGCTCCCGTGAAAAACAAACAAGCAAAAAAAAGGTGGTGTTGTACCTGGTTGAGAGCACACATGAACAGTGCTTAAGGATCTGGGTTCAAGTCCATTGTCCCCACCTGCAGGGGGTAGGCTTCATAATTGTCTATCTGTCTACCTGTCTGTCTTTCTGTCTATGTATCTATCTTCCTGTTTTCCCCTTCCTTCTCAGTTCCTCTCTGTCTCTTAGCAAAATAAATTATATTTTAAATGATTTATAATAAAATGATAAATATATATATATCCTAAGTTGTGGCTTTAGAAGGTAGCTAGAGACCAAGAATTGAGAGAGAAAGAATTCAGGTGTTTTTGTGTCATTGTAGGTCAGACTTTATTTGAAGTGTTTGGATTTCTCAGTTATCAGAACATTCTTTTTAGGTTTTAAAGTCAATTTGAGTTAGGAGTATTATTATCTTCAAATAAAACCACCTACATTAAAACTACATTATTGTATAGTCTTCACTCATATTTATAGACATGGGACAACTCAATCTCTTTGACTACTTTTTAGGTTTACAAAGCTGTAGACATTAAAAAATCTGAAACCTTATTTTATAAAATGTATTCTAGCAATATATAATAGGCAAAAGTGAAGACATAAGTATCAATAATAAATAATGCTGATGTTTTCTTTTGTAGTAACTACTATTCCAGCCATAGTTATTTCTATATATAAAATCACGTCTTGTAAACAGTTGCAAATATGAGCCCAATGTTATGGAGGAGAGAAAGGGTCAAAGACAGCTGGTCAGGTAGGACCTGAAATCAAATAGTTTGGGACCAGGGTCTGCGCTCACAACTACTGTTATACATCTTTTAATTGTAATTGTATTCAAAGTCAGTGAGTGTAAAAAATTACTATTATTAATATTAAAAATATTGGTAGAGAAATAAGTTGTGTAACTTATTACTTACCAGGCAGTCACATTATTAACCAATATTGTCTAATAATACTTGTAGAGTTTTTTTTTAACTACCAATACAGCCATACTTAGGAAAAAATTATCCTTAATGTCTAGGTATTTAAAAATTCAAATAGGTAACCAGCACAAATAGATAAATAACCTAATAGTATACAGAGAAAAAAAGACAGACGGACTTGTTTGCAGTAACTTTGGTTATATATGCCTGGTTATGAACTTGTTACAGCTGGCTGGGTCAAAGTGTAGGAAATTAAGAAGGAAGCAGTTCAAACCTTTTTTTCACCCCAGCTAAGAGGTATGGGTTCAGAAACTGCTGGGGTTTTATTCATCCCATAAACAGCAGGGGGCATACTTTCTTTTCTAATCTCTTTTCCAGTGGAGCTATTGACATCTATTGAACTCTCTCCACTGATGTTGTGTCTTTGGGTTTTTGCATATAAATTATTCTCAGTTTTGGAGATTCTTTTTAAAAATATTTATTTATTTATTTCCTTTTGTTGCCCTTGTTGTTTTATTGTTGTAGTTACTGATGTCGTTGTTGTTGGATAGGACAGAGAGAAATGGAGAGAGGAGGGGAAGACAAAGAGGGCTAGAGAAAGACAGTTGCAGACCTGCTTCACCGCTTGTGAAGTGGCCCCCCTGCAGGTGGGGAGCGGGGGGGGGGGGGGGGGGTGTGGGCTCGAACTGGGATCCTTGCCGGGTCCTTGCACTTTGCGCCACTTGTGCTTAACCTGCTGCGCTACCGCCCAGCTCCCAGTTTTGGAGATTCTTAAATGATGGGCTCATAGAAGTGAAATGCTGTGGTAAATGTCTATCTTACAAATATTAATGTAGATTAGTAGAATATGACATGTAGAGGTATTTTTAGCTTAATCGTTAATATTTTCTTCCCCATTGTGTAAGCCTTACCAGACTACTGACTCTCATATCCAATCCCTTAGTCCCTCGCCCATGTGTACAATGTCATCATCAGCAGTAGCTCTTGAAGACTGGGCTACAGCATCTTTGAAGCTCTTGACCAGTGGGGCCTTAGTGGTAGTAGATCAGATCGTTGTGCTCTGTGTGGTGGGGAGGCCTGAAGGCAGGGCTTTTCTGTATCCACACCACTGCCTCTTTCCTTCTTACCTCTACTTCTTTGTGTTCAGCATGCTTGTCCTTCGTGAGTATCAGATCACAGTGGTCAGCAGAAGAGCTAGAAAGGGAATGGCATTATTTATCCAGCTGGTTTTTAACTTTTTGGGGAAAAAGTTTGAGATTTTAATGACAATAGCAATTATCATTTATGGTGTACTTTGCAGATGCTATTTATTCAAAGTCACACTAATTCAGTGAACTGGGTTCTACTTTTTTTTTTTCATTTTTATAGAGGATACTAAAATTGTGAGTGGACAAGTGAGAAGGACTAAATGGTATTCTTACTTATAAAGTGCTATGACCTCTGGGGATGCATCTGATACTTCTCAGAAGGGGTCAGATTATTTCAAAAGCATAAGTTACTCCTCTCTCCCCAGAAGTAGATAATAGACATTATGGTACTTACTGTATTAATATCCACAAGGCACATTATTTCTTATTAGTGTCATTAATTTTTATCCCCATTGGATAGGGCAGAGAGAAAAGGGTGAGGGAGACAGAAAGGGGGAGAGAAAGAAACCTGCAGAGCTGCTTCACCGCTTGTGAAGTGGTCCCCCTCCCCCTCAGGTGGAGGGGGCTCAAACCCGGATCCTTGTGCTTTGTACTATGTGCGCTTACCCACTGCACTACTGTTCAACACCCTAGGTTCATTCTTCATTGTGGTCCTGTTATTTTGGGGAATAAAAGTGGTAAAAGGCATTCCAAGAAGAATCTTGTGGATCTAAAACTAATTTCTTAGGATAGTTCCTCCTATTTATAAATAGATATTCAAAGATTTTAAGTCTTAGAGAAAGCTCTGTTTTACCTGTAGATCTATAGAGAAGTTAAAACACTTCGAGGTGCTACATTTATTAACTTTTATAAGCATTTTTGAATAATGCCATACAGCTTCTTAAGATCATTTGACACTGAAAATCTTGTCTGTATTGTGGAGTATTTTCAAGTTGGGCCAGTATCTTACCACTTTCTCAAGATAGGCTTTTTTTTTTTTTTTTTTCCCAGCTCTAGTCAAGTCTGACCATCTCCTGTTTTCCCCTCCAAGTGCCTCCCATGGAAATTCTTAAAAAATAAAGCAATGCTTCAGCCCACACTTTAATGAGTGGACTGGAATCCCTATGCCTGTAGATACCTCAGTGATGACTCATGGAATTGTCTAGCCCTTGCTTTCCTAACATTTTCCATTCACTGTAAGTTATTTCTTCATCTTTTTGCTGCTCAAAAGTGCTTTTCATGTCTGCCAGCTGAAAAACTAGAAATAAATAAGACCTATAGTTTCAATTTTGAATGTGCTATTTGAGCTTTATAATGCTGCCCTAGTGATCTGGTGTTTGGCAGAAGAATCATCTGAAAATGGACAGTTAGAATGCAACTAAAAGTTTCTTGGCTATAATTTACTAAAAGCAATGCCAAACTGTGCAATCAGACTTGCCTGTGCTATTTTGTGCTCTCTCCTCCCTTCAGCCATTTGTTTTACCACGTGTGAGCTTCTGTGGAGGCAGTCTTAAGTCATCCAAGAAATTCAATTACTGAATTTTAAAGTACAAATTAATAACTGCTTGGCAGAATAAGGTGGTGTAAGGAGCATGTGTCAGCTAAGATAGTATGGTACCAGCTTATCATGGCAAAATGTGTTCCTTGGATAACTCAAGAGGTAGTAATATCCTAATTAAATATCAACCAGAAATGTTCATATCTCAGTAGGCCATGCATTTTCTTCATGAAGATTTTTCTGGTTGTAGTTAATAAGGATAAAATAAGCAAAAATGTTATAGTAGTCAGATAAACTCATGTCTATTTTGTCAAAAGAATGTTCCCCAGGGATACATTTAAAAAAACTTTCTATTTTATTTTGAAAGGGTTGTGATTCCCAGTAAGTTTGAAATTATGTCTTTGATACTGTCTGGTCATATACTCTGTTCATAGTGGGAGAGAAATGAGCTAAGGAACTCAGACTCGTTCTATTTCCATCATGCTAGTCTCATATAAAAGAAAACTTCTGTCCCCCCCAGCCCGTACCTGTTTTTTTTGTGAGAATTTTATTATTATTATTATTTATTTTCCTTTTTGTTTCCCTTGTTTTATTGTTGTAGCTATTGTTGTTGTTGTTAACATGTCATTGTTGTTGGATAGAACAGAGAGAAATGGAGAGAGGAGGGGAAGACAGAGAGGAGGAGAGAAAGAGAGACACCTGCAGACCTGCTTCACCATCTGTGAAGAACCTCGCCTGCAGGTGGGGAGCCAGGGCTCGAACTGGGATCCTTAATCCAGTCCTTGTGCTTGGCGCTATGTGTGCTTAACACGCTGCACTACCGCTGGACCCCCTGGTGAGAACTTTTATGAACATTAATGAAATGATAGCAACTGAGAAATTACACTACAGTTGTAGCATATCAGTCAGAACTCAAGGGGCATTTTCAAATTGTCCTAACTTTCTCTACAAGTGTAAAGTCTGAAATTACAGTAACACTTCGGTGTTGATGAGTCCAGGACTCTAATATGTGAAGTTGACCTGTAATGTTTTAATCTTTAGAGAGAGTTTGGCCAACTGGCCAGTGTTTAGGAATGGCAACAATTCTTGCCATGATGATGTAGCTTGCAAGGTAAGATACTCTCAAAGAATAGCCTTCAGTAGAGAGATCAAATCTGCCTTGTTTTAGGTTCTACTTTTTCTTTCCCTCTGCAGGATATAGCCTCAAGAGAACTCTTTCCAGACCATTCATTTCTACCTCCCGTCATTCCCTTTCCTTTATCCCCCTCTTCCTTTCTCTCTGTGCAACACACACACACACACACACACACACACACACACACACACACACACACACATTCATGTTTACATAATAGTAGACTGGGGACAAAGCTAGGGGTGTCTATGTGTCTATTATATGGGAAAGGAATTCATAAATAAAACCAACAAGAGCAACGACATCTCAGACAAGAAAACATCTTTGCGAAGTTCTCGCTCTTCACGCTGCCTTATATCCCAGTGAATCATTGAGGTTTTAAGAACCAATTATATTTGGATCCTATTTTCATTTAAAAGGCAAGAGATTCATAGGATCTGAAGAGAAACCAATGTATGAATCCAATATTAATTTTAAAAAGTGACCACTGACTTGAACATTCAAGTAAAGAAACAATAAATAAATGACATCTTTTGGGTTTGGCAAAACAATTTATTTGGATAGCTCATTGTTTTGCCATGTGTCCAACCAAAGTTTGAAGGAATCTTTGGTGCTACAGTCTCTTTCCCTCTCTCCCTCCATTTGGCTCTCTAAAAATCAATCAATCAATCTTCTTTTTTAAAGCAAATAGTTGTTTTACTGTAAAAAAAAATATGTGAATGCCTAGTGAGATTTAAGATTGTTGGGACAGTGAAGATTGTGGAGTAGAAGGAAAATTTGATTCAGGAAGGTATTTTTGTTTGTTCATTTGGTTTTGTATAAGTCAGAGGGGATACTGCTCAGTTGTGTCTTATAGCAGTGCTGGACATGAAGCTTGGGGCCTCAGAGTCTCAAGCATGAAAGTTTGTTGTGTTAACTTCTATGCTATAATGTCTACCTATTTCCTTTTCTTATTTTATAGTATTTAAAGAATTCTGATGTTTTTCCATAAAGTATGTTATTATCTCTTATATTTGAGCTCATCATTCTTAGAATTTTAAACTGTTTTTTTTTTTTAATAGAACCAGGCATACCTGAAAGTAAGACCAACATGACGTAGTAGTTGAATTGTAGGCTTTAGGAATCTTTATTAATTCTGAGACTTCAGATGTGCCTGGCAAGGCCGGCTAGATTATGTGTATCAAACACTGTTGTGTTTCCTTCTAATGTTGGCTTTGTGTTTGTCATGTCCCAGCATCAGAGAGTTATTTATTGATGCCAGGCTGGGGCTTAGAGCGCCAGAGTGGGCACCAGAAATGGTTTCCTTGCCAGGGGAAGAACTTCTGTGGCATCTCCTATCAACATGTGTTACTTTTGTGTAGAAGGTCCTATGTTCCACCCAACCAACAGAGGACCATAATGTGTTTTTATTATCTTAATTCTGGCATGAAAGGATGTTGGTATGCTTCTAATTCTGCTTCTAAAAACCACTTCTGTTTCATTGGTTTAATCCCCCCTGCTTAACACTGTATTCTATGTACATAACCACTGTTAACTAAGCACCACCCTGCCTGTAGGGCACTGGTTTAATCCCCACTAGTTCATGATGGCTTTTTGCTCCACCCCCTCTCCTAGTACACCCTGATTTGCACCAGTCACTTTTCGCTCCACCCTCTCTACATCACATCCTGTTTACACCCTACTTGGCAAGTATATTAGTTTTAGTTTAGTTTAGCTTAGCTTGGCTTAGATTGTGCTGCATTCCAAGGCGTGAATAAAGAGATACTGTGTACAGCTCAGCCATGAGTCTCCGGTCGTCTGTCTCCCGTCAGTGAAGCTCAGCCCGGCAAAAGGAGATACAGCACAAAGTATTTGGCCAGTGGTTCTGGAAATTACCACTATAAAAGAGGACAACTTTTGAAAAGTTGAAAATGTGACTAGTATCTTTTGAGAACGGTGTCAAACCTCATCCTAAGTGATTTTCATATTTTCTTTTGTATAAATCACAAGGAGACTGCCAGGAGAGTTATACTGTTAAGTTTCTTTACAAGAAAAGAGGAAAGTAAGTTGCTTAAGGGAACAGGGGCCACTGAGGGTGCAATCAAACAGATTTGCCTGACCCAAGAAGTAACGACTGTTATCTTTTACTTTTTTTTTTAAATTTATTTAAGAAAGGAGACATTAACAAAACCATAGAATAAGAGGGGTACAATTCCGCACAATTCCCATAACCCAATCTCCATATCCCACCCCCTCCCCTGATAGCCTTCCCATTCTCTATCCCTCTGGGAGTATGGATCCAGGGTCGTTGTGGGTTGCAGAGGGTGGAAGGTCTGGCTTCTGTAATTGCTTCCCCGCTGAACATGGGCGATGACTGGTCGATCCATACTCCCAGCCTGTCTCTCTCTTTCCCTAGTGGGGTGGGACTCTGAGGAAGTGGCGCTCCAGTACACATTGATGGGGTCGTCTGTCCAGGGAAGTCTGGCCAGCATCCGGAACCTGGTGGCCGAGTGATGAAGCTGATCTCTTTTCACAATTGTCAATGCTTGGGTTTAATGTGACAGGCATCAAGGTGAGTTCTACATGTTTCCTGTGTTAATCCTGATAGAATTTCACTCTTTTATTTCTGAAAAGAGGAGTCTCATGAAGAAATGCCAGTCTATCAGCTGAAAATATATATCCTGAGGACACTGGAAATGTGCCATATATTCTAAAGATTCTGGTTCTAACTAGTTAGGTTAAGTTATTCCTTATAACATGATATTTTAGTACATTTTTTTCCAGATTAATGGTGAATGTGGTTCAGATTAGAGACCAACTCTGGATTCGTGTGGTAATTTTTGATGTTAGAATGATCTTTTAGGTCTATATTTTTAAGTGAACTTTACAGTTTAGAAAAATTCTCTTTTATTTATACGAAAGATGTAAAGGTAATACAGCAAGCTTCCATTACCCCACTCCCAATTTTCCACATTGTAAGCATCTAATATTAGTGTGGTACATTTGTCACAACTAAAGACGCACTATTGAAATAATATTATTAAGTACAGTCCACACCTTATTCAGACCTTATTCAGACTTCTTTAATTTTAGGGGGCTGGGTGATGGCACACCTGGTTGGGCACATATGTTACAAAGCACAAGGACCCAGGTTCCAGCTCCCCAGGCCCCACCTGCAGGGGGAAAGCTTCACAAGTGGTGAAGCAGGGCTGCGGGTGTCTCTCTCTCTCTCCCCTTATCTCTCCTTCCTCTCTCAATTTCTCTGTTTCTATCTAATAAATAAATAAATAAATCTACTCTTTAAGAAAAGAATTTGTTTATTTAGTAATACAAGTGAGGAGGATAGATAGGAATGCTGCACCTTTCTGCCACACATTGATAACTGGTATCTAACTGAGGACTTCATGCTTGAGTCCTTACATATTTATTTATTGTTCAGGTCTCCCAGAGGAATATAAGTCCCCAGAGAGAAGAAGCCTTAATATATATTTCCTTAGACCAGTGTTTAGAACAGTGCTGCAGTAAATTACATACAGTAAATATCTGTTTAGTCATGATTTTTTTTTTTGTCTTGCGGACAGTTGAACTAATGTCTTTAGAGATAATATTACTGGCAGCTGTTCTGATCATAGGGTGTATGTAGGTGGTAATCAGAAGATTAATATGGGTCTGAGATTTATGCATAAAGATGAGGTGGTGACAACTGTCTTTTAAATCCTTCTTTAATTACTATTTGGAGAGGCTGATGCATTGTGACGCTCAGTCTTTTACCCAGACAACCAACTATTCATTGTAATCATACTTAGGCAGGCCACCCAGATGTACTTCTTTCCAAATCATTCATAACCATGTGGCATTTTTGCATCAGTGGTTTGCTGCATAACGTCCAAACACTTTTACTCATGCTACTTAGCTTGAGTTGTTTGACTTTCAGTACAGTTCTTTTTACTGTTTTATTGACTTCCACTGCATTTTAGGCACCTAATAGTGATCATGTAATTTGACTTAGCTGTAATTCAGGTTTTTTACTGAGAAAGGAAAAATAATGATAACTAAATTTCAATCCTGTTTCATAGGATTTTTATAAGATGACGTGATTATATATATCTTTTGTTTTTTTAATAATAGATACAGAGAGAAAGATAAAGAACGAGAGATCATATTTTGACATGTAGTGGTGTAGGGGATGGAATCCAGGACCTCAAAGCCTCAGGCACGGAAGCCTCTCTGCATAGCCGTTATACTGTCTTCCCAGTCCATGAGACTCCAAGGGCATGTGTCCAGATTTGCTGCAAGGTCTGCTTCACTATAAAACAGACAGTTGTGTACTGTTGAAAACTCACTTTCATCGTGCAAATAAAGACAGCGCTAGAACATCACTTCACTCTATGAGAACGCCGTACATCCTTCTTCCATGTCTTCTTCTCCTTCCCCTCCTCCTTCACTTTCTCTACTCTTCCTCGTCTTCATTCATGTGTTTTAACTTTCTTTTCTTTTTTTTTGCTTTTCCCTCCTTTTGCTGCCCTTGTTGTTTTATTGTTGTTGTAGTTATTATCCGTGTTGTTACTGCTGCTGTTGTTCGTTGTGGGATAGGACAGAGAGAAATGGAGAGAGGAGGGGAAGACGGAGAGGGGGAGAGAAAGACAGACACCTGCAGACCTGCTTCACCGCCTGGGAAGCGGCTCCCCTGCAGGTGGGGAGCCGGGGTTCGAACTGGGATCCTTATGCCGCTCCTTGTGCTTTGCGCCACCTGCGCTTAACCTGCTGCGCTACAGCCCGACTCCCAATGTTGTTGTTTTGGATAGGACAGAGAGATGGAGAGAGGAGGGGAAGACGGGGAGAGAAAGACAGACACCTGCAGACCTGCTTCACCGCCTGGGAAGCGGCTCCCCTGCAGGTGGGGAGCTTGAGGCTCCAACTGGGAAGCTTAGGGTCCTTGCGCTTTGCACCATGTGCACTTAACCCCCGCGCTACCGCCTGACCCCCTTAATTTTCTGTATTCTACATATGAGTGAAGTCATCCAGTAGTCGTCATTCACCTCCTTCTTTACTTCAATATGTATACTCACCTCAAGTTCACCATTTTGTCCTAAAAGGTGTAATATCATTTTTTAAAATTGCCAAGTAGTATCCCACTGGCTATCTGCCCCCAGACTTCTTTATTTAGTCACCTGTCCGTGTGCAGATGCTTCCCATTACCTGACATTGTGAGGGACGCAGCTATCAACACACAAGTGCTCATGTCCCTTAAAGTTAGTCATTTCATGCCCTTTGGATACCTATCTGTCTGTCTGTCTATCTATCTATCTGTCTATCTTTCTATCATCTATCTATCATCTATCTATCTATCTGTCTGTCTATCTATCTATCTATCATCTATCTGTCTGTCTGTCTATCTATCTTTCTATCTATCATCTATCATCTATCTATCATCTGTCTGTCTATCTATCTATCTATCTATCTATCTATCTATCTATCTATCAATCATCTATCTATCTATGCCTAGAATCAATGCTGGATTGTAGGTCCTTCCATTTTTATTTGTTTGAGAACCTTCTGTAGTGCTTTCCGCAGGAAAACACCAGTTTGTTTTGCCAGTAACAATGTCACAGAGTTCCTTTTCTCTACACCCTCACCCCCACTTGGCGTCTCTTGTTTTGCTGACACAGGCCTTTCTAACAGACTTGAGGTGGTATCCCATTGTGGCTTTCGTTTGCATTTCTCTAATAATAAGTCAGGTGGAACATTTCTTCATATGATCATTTGCTACTTCTGAATTGGGCTTTTTTTTTTTTTTTTTAAATTGAGCCCTATGGTTTATTTAATTGACTTATTTTCTTGCTACCAATGTTTGGTGGCTTGGTGCCTGCACAGTGAATCCACCCGTTCCTGTTAGCTATTTTCTTCCCTTTTAAGAAATTCTTTGATAAGACAAAGAAAATTTGAGAGGGGAGATAGAGATGGGAGAGGCAGAGAGACACCTGCAGCATCTGCTTCACCTCTCATGAAGCTTCTTTCTTGCAGGTGGAGAATCTTGAACCTGGGTCTTTGCACATGATACTGTGTCCACCTAAGCAGGTCTCTGTCTCTCTCCATCTCTATCTCCCCCTACCCTTTTATTTTCTCTCTGTCTCTATCCAATACTAAATAAATAAAAATAATTGTTTGACAAGTAATTATTAATTTAAATGATTAATTGATTTTAAATATAATTAATTGATTTTGTTAAATAACTAAAATTGAAAAATAATTGATTGACTTTATTAAATTATTTATTACTTAGTATCTCATATAGAAAATAGAAAAGTGCTTTAAGAAGTTGTTCAAAATAGAGTGTTTTGGGGGCCGGGTGGTAGAGCACCTGGTTGAGCACATGTATTACAATGTGCAAGGACCTGGGTTTGAGCCCTCAGTCCCCACCTGCAGGGGGATAGCTTTTGAGTGGTGAAGCAGGGCTGCAGATGTCTCTTTGTCTCTCTCTCCCTCTCTATCACCCCCCTTCCCTCTTGATTTCTGGCTGTCTCTATCAAATAAATAAAGATATTTAAAAAATTTTAAAAAGAGTATGTTTTTATTTAAAAATTTTTATTAAATGTATGTTTTTACAGTTGGAAAGATCAAATGAAATGAATAAAAGTTACTTAAAGTCACCTTTCTTTAGGGGAAGGAAAGTTAGAGTAATATATTTTTTTCTTTTTTAATTTTTAATTTTTATTTATTTATTGGATAGAGACAGCCAGAAATCAAGAGGGAAGTGGATGACAGAGAAGGGAGAGAGACACAGAGACACCTGCAGCCCTGTTTTACCTCCTGCAAAGCTTTCCCCCATGCATGTGGGGACCTGTGGCTTGAACCTGTGTCCTTGTGCACTGTAACATGTACGCCCAACCAGGTGCGCCACCACCCAGCTCCAGGAAAGCTAGAATAGTCTAACTTTATTAGTTTTGCCAGAAAACCTCAGACTGATGATCCTAAAACTACTATTAAACTAGGTACCAGGTCTTGGGGAGATCTGGCTTTAAATATCCTCCCCCTTCTTTCTCTCTTTCCCTTTCCCTTCCTACTTATTTTACTTTTCCCCTTCCCTCCCTCCTTCCTCTTCTTCCTTTCCATAAGCAAAATCATTGTGAAAGTAAATGACTTTCTCACTTTTACTTTATAAGCACCCTGTAGTGTGTCTTTATTTTAGCTTTAATGCTGAGAGTTCCCAATTCAAGAACTGTTTGTATGTATATACAAAATATAACATTACTATTATTTATTTATTCAGTGATGTTAACTTTGTAACTTTCAGTTTTTGACAAAATAAATAGGACACGGTATTGATTTTAAAAGAGCCATATGAAGAATAAAGAGTTTGCACAAGAATTTTAACCATAGTAAGAAACAAATGAACATATACATGCGAGAATGAACCGACAAGATAATTGCAATTTACCAAAATAAGTGCTGGAAAAATGTTTACACAAGTTCATTAAATGACTGCAGGGGAGACAAAATGAATCATGAGAGCCCAGGGGAGGAAAATCTGCCTTGGTTTGCTAAGTTTATACTGAAAGAACTAACTTTGCATTTGGATAAACTCTTGGATTATTAAGATTTGATACAGGAAAACTGCATTTTCTCTTGTTCAATGGTATCTTCCCAATGGGCTTGGTCTGCTTGTAAAATATTTTCTACATATTATCTCCTACTATTATATCTATAATGATAAACATTAAATTAAGTATTTTTTGTAGACTAGTAAATTAACTTTCAAAATACTAGCTACAAATATAATAAATAATCTATGGCCATACCACCCTGAACATGCCCAATCTCATCAAATACAGTAAATATTCAACTTTAAAATGTTCTTCCTGATTTTTAAAAATTAGCTTTTTGTGTATGGTTTAAAGTATTTGTGGCTGACTTCCTTGGAAAATTTTGTCTTCACTGTACATCAATTACATATTCTAGAAGATTTGGTAATAGCCAGAATTTTTATATATCACCCAACTCAAAAAAACGTCTTCCTATCGGGTGGGGGAGATAGCATAATGGTTATGCAAACAGACTCTCATGCCTGAGGTTCCAAAGTCCCAGGTTCAATCCCCCGCACCACCATAAGCCAGAGCTGAGCAGTGCTCTGGTGTTTCTTTCTCTCTGCGTCTGTCTCTGTCTGCATCTAAATAAAATAAAATAAAATATTTTAAAAAAGTCTTCCTATCCATCTGACATATGTCTGTTTTCCAAAAATTCTAACATTTATATCTCTAGTGATTTCTTATTGCTGTTATCTTGGAATCTGTCTCTTGCTCTTATGTAATCACATAAGGTTACTTGACAGTGGTTTCTCTTCTTATTTTGAAAGCTTATTTATTTCCTCTCCAATTCATACTCTTTTTTCCTTATCAGTATCTACCATAGTACAGCATATCTCTTTGCCTGCCTTCCATTTTTTTTCCTCCCTCTTGGGCTAGGATTTTAATCTAAAATGAAAACAGTTTGAAAACAAAGGTACTGGACTGAACCCAAGGTTACTCCTATTTCCTTAGCATTATGATTATCTGGAGCAATACATTCCAGAGAACTAATAAATCAAGCAAGCAGAAAAGAATTTAAAATAAGCACAATAAATATTTTAACAGAGTTAAGGGAATATATTGAAAGCACGAGGCAGAAACAAACTCACAAAAGGGAACTTGTTGGAAACAGTGACTATAAAGAAATGATTATTAAAATAATAAACTAGTTTAAATGGAAAAGTACAGCTTAAGTACTAACTAATTACTTGAAATCTTAGGTCAGTGAAGAAGACATAGCGTGATAGAAAATGATCATGGTGCTAGCATGATGCCAACTAGATTTCCCTGGAGAGACAACCCCACCAATGTGTCCTGCTTCCCCATAGCCCTGCCCCGCTAGGGAAGGAGAGTGGCAGGCTGGGAGTATGGATCGACCAGTCAATGACCATGTTCAGCGGGGAAGCAATTACAGAAGCCAGACCTTCCACCTTCTGCATCCCACAATGACCCTGGGTCCACACTTCCAGAGGGATAAAGAATAGGAAAGCTATCAGGGGAGGGGATGGGATACAGAGTTCTGGTGGTGGGAATTGTGTGGAGTTGTACCCCTCTTATCCTATGGTTTTGTCAGTGTTTCCTTTTTATAAGTAAAATAAAATAAAATAAAATGAAAAAGAAAAAAAGAAAGTGATCATGGGAAAAACAGAAAGTAAAAGAACTAACAGTATTTAATAACAGTCCCAGGAAAAGTGTTTAAAAAATGCTTCAAGAGGTAATTGTAAAAATAAATAAATAAATAAAAGATAATGGGAGGAGGTAGATAGCATAATTGTTATACAAATAGACAGTTATGCCTGAGGCTCTAGAGCCCCAGGTTCAATTCCCTATGCCTGAACTGAGCAGTGCTCTGGTGATGAATGAATGAATGAACAAAATGAATGAATAAAGAAATAAAGGAAACACACAAAAAAGATATTTGCATTTTAAGGAAATAGATAAACATGAAAGATTTCAGATGGAAATAGCCCAGAGTATTCCCAATAGTAGATTAGAAAAGTGTTTTAGGAGACCTTGACTAATGAATTTTAAAATTATAGCCAAAGAACAAAATTATAAGTTATTTGGAAGCAGGCTTAAAATTTCTAAACTTTTATTTTCTTTTTCTTCCTAAAACTTTACTTTTTAATTTGATTTTTGATTATGATTTACTGTTATTTTATTGACTGGAGATAGAGAGAAGCCAGTGGGGGAAGAGGATCTAGGTAGGAAGAGACAGAACACACTCTGCTTCTGTCAGGGTCTTCTGTACTAGGCTATACGGCTTGCCTTCCTTCCACTTTTTTTCCTTCTTGGGCTAGCATTTTTTTTGTTTAATTATTATTTATAAAATGGAAATATTGAAAAGACCATAGGATAAGGGGGGTACAATGCCACACAATTCCCACCACCAGAACTCCGTATCCCATCCCCTCCCCTGATAGCTTTCCCATTCTCTATCCCTCTGGGAGCATGGACCCAGGGTCATTGTGGGATGCAGAAGGTGGAAGGTCTGGCTTCTGTAATTGCTTCCCCGCTGAACATGGGTGTTGACAGTTCGATCCATACTCCCAGTCTGCCTCTCTCTTCCCCTAATGAGGCAGGGATCTGGGTAGGTGTGAGCTCCAGGACACATTGGTGAGGTCGTCTGACCAGGGAAGTCCGGTTGGCATCATGGTAGCATCTGGAACCTGGTGGCTGAAAAAGAGTTCAGATATAAAGCAGAACAACTGGTTGACTAATCATGAACCTAAAGGCAAGAATATTGTAGATGAAGATTGGGGGTCTCCATTTTGGAAAAAGCTAGTAGGTCTATTTTAAGTATATTCCAAGGGGCCCATGACTTTACTAGTTTTTGCCTGAGCCTGACAGCTAATATGCAGGTGGACCAAAGTTATTGTCTGGGGAGATGGTGTCATGGTTGGCAAAAGGACTAGAAGGTTGGATCAGGGAATAGAGTAGCTCCCAAATATGGTAAAAAGTAAATACATATTATTAACTGTAAACCCCATTGATTTGATCTGGGTTGGACTAGCCTTTTAATATAAAATGAAAACAAAGTTTGAAAATCTGCAGCATTGCTTTACTGCCTATGAAACTTTCTTCATACACGTGGGGTTGGGGGCTAGAAGCCAAATCGCTGTGCATGGTAAGTTATGCACAGAACCAGGTGCACCACCACCCAGCATCCCCTGGAACTGTACAGGTTACTGATGACAGTGAACTTTCTCGACAAACTCAGCCTTAACTACCAGCCAGGCAGAAAGGTAATGCAATCCACTATCCTGCAGAATAATTTCATGAATAAAGTCCAAGGTAGAAAATTCTATAGTTACTGTGTAGTGAATCAATTAAATTTTCAGAAATGAAAGAATAGTTTAATTCTCTATGGTTGGTTAAATACTTTTTTTCTGAGCCTACTTATTCTGCTCACCAGATTAGGCATGAGGAGGATATAAGCTTCAATTGTCAAAGAAATGGGAATATAATAAAATGCTATCAAATTATGTTTTGAAAAACTGTGACAGAAATCAGTTTTTTGTTTTTTTTTTCCTCCAGGGTTATTGCTGGGCTTGGTGCCTGAACCATGAATCCACCGCTCCTGGAGGCCAATTTTTCCCCTTTTGTTGCCCTTATTGTTGTAGCCTAGTTGTGGCTATTATTATTGCCATTGTTGATGTCGTTCGTTGTTGGATAGGACAGAGAGAAATGGAGAGAGGAGGGGAAGACAGAGAGGGGGAGAGAAAGACAGACACCTGCAGTTCTGCTTCACCGCCTGTGAAGTGACACCCCTGCAGGTGGGGAGCCGGGGGCTTGAACCTGGATCCTTACGCCAGTCCCTGCGCTTTGTGCCACACACACACACACACACACACACACACACACACACACACACACACACACACACACACACACACACACACACACACATCTATGGGACCTTTCGGGTCCCAGTATGCTTCATACTTGGGTCATATTTCGGGAACTATCCTGAAGTACATTTGTGCGATTATTCTAATATTTGTGTTTATAACAACCTCTGAATTGTCAGTTGATAAATTCTGAGAGACAATATGAAATCACAGCAGAAAATCTGTTGAGGAAACATTTCAGGTCGATTCTGTCCACCAATGGCCTTCGATATAAATACAGCTCTTCTCATCTAGCCTAAAGTGCATTTAAACATTTAAGGTAGATTCTGTTCACTAATGACCTTTGATATAAACACAGCTCTTCTCATCTAGCCTAAAGTGAGTTTCCTTCTTAGGAAGTTGCATGTAAGCATGATTGTCCATAATTAAGATTCTTTTAAAAAATTACTTATTTATTATTGGATAGAGACAGAGGGGAATGGAGAGGGAAGTAGGAGATCGAGAAGGAAAGGGGGGCCTGGGTGCTGGCGCACCTGGGTGAGCACATACTTTACAGGGTGCAAGGACCTGGGTTTGAGCCCCCCCCCCCCCCGTCCCCACCTGCAGGGGGAAAGCTTTGCGAGGGTTGAAGGTGTTAGAGGTAAGCCACTTCTCACCCACCTCACCCCATGTAATTTTCACGTGTGTTTTCACTACCATTGCCTGAAAAATGAGAAAACAGAGCTAGAGAGGTCAAATATCCCTCCTCCCAAATTCATAACTTGCATTTAGCAGAGCAGAGATTTAAATCTATATCTGTTTAATTCCAGAAATCAGTTTAATCTATAACGGTAAACCTGTGCAAATGATTCTTTCTCTACATTAGAAAAATAATAAAGGAGAATGCTGATCAGTCTAAGAATTTAATTTTTATGCTTGATTTAGGACAATTGAACAAGAACTTCTGAACATGTAGGGGAAAAGAGGTAGAAATTAAACATTTTTGACAACTATTCTTCTTCTACAGCATGGAAGAAAATAAATCTTGTATTTTTTTATACTTGTTGACTCTAAGTTGTGATGCTATAAATAGCACAAAACTATGTCAACTTCTGTCTTACTATCTTTTGAAATAATTTTATAAAATGTTAGAGGTTTAAATGAGACAAACTCATGTAATATGAGTTATCACTAAACAATTCCAACAATTTTCAATGTAGCAGTAAGACAATAGCCATATGCAATGTCGTTGGCATGCACTTTAATATTCTAGTATGTATTTAGCAGTTCCTGGAAATCTGATGTCATTGATGAAGCCAGGAGAAAAAACTACACTGGTTTTTCTATGGCTTCTAACCACAGAGGAGACAATTTACAATAAGTAAGCAACAGGGGTAAGTCATCTTACAACCATGTAATGGAGTAAGTGTATGACATAAAACAGAATGAGGTGCTCACTGCACACAGGGAATAAAAGTTCACATACTCAATCAACTCTAATTCTGACTTTTCAAGCTGACTGCCTAATTTGGAGAAAGAAACAGGAGAGTTGGTTTTTGGCTAAGATAAAATGATTGCAATCAAAGACGTTTCATAGCTCCTGTGAAAGGTTATCACCATTTTCTACCACCTGTGTTTATCAATAGAAGGAACATATGTTAGTGCCATCTGTGTTACAGATGCAATTATTGTTATGAGGTTGCTGCTATTTGTACATTTTTATCTAAAATTTCTTATTTTATAGCCTTCAACCTAACACAAGTCTAAATTAATTGGGTATCATATTGACTTGTTACAATCAAAAAGTTTTTTTTTTTTTGCTTGCTGAGACTCATACCTATGAGATTCCACTAATCCTAGTAGATATTTTCCCCTTTATGTTTCAGAAGGAGAGAGACAGAGAGAGAGAGAGAAAGAGGGGGAGATGGAGAATGTGGAGGCACCACCTCACTGCTCCACTGTTCCTGGTGCTTCTCTTGGTCATGTGCACGATGCCCCTACATGGGGAGAGGGACTGACACTCAAGGACTCTCACGTTGTGAAAGGTACACACTCTACTGGCTGTTCTGCCTCCTGACTCCTCCCCCCAAAGAGTGTGATTATTTAGGGAAAAAAACAGATTTCAGTATTCTTACATATTTACGTACTAGATTAGCTGGTAGTAAAGGGAAAAGTTTAAAATATTTTTTTAAAAAGTAAGTTAATGTAAAGTTTGTCTCCAAATATGAGCAGCAGTATTAACTCCAAGATATCAGAATTTTAGGATATGTATATTTTATTTAAAAACTAATAAAATTATAAAATTACATGAATATCCCATATTTCAGTTGCTATATACAAGAAAATTACTTTATTATGCATAAGAATGATGTGTTCCAGACAGATATATTCTGGATGTCCACCTGTAGAAAAGTGAAGCTAGGGCATCACTTAACACCAAGATCTGATTGAAATGTACCAAAGACCTGGACATTTATTACTAGAAAGTCTAAAATATATAGAAGAAAGCATTTCTCATCTTTGCCTCACTTTGGATAGAGCTTGAAGGAGTCGTATCAGGTGGGGTGAATCAAAAAGTGAGAGATGAATACCAAGTGATGCCACTCATAGGCAGAATTCAAGAGACGGGCAGAGACAGAAAGAAAAGCACAGAGTAAAACAGATTGTGTACTGCACTAAAGCAAAGGACTCTGGGAGGGAGGGGAAAAAAGAGGGCTCCAGGCTGGGGGTGAGGGGGTTTGAGGTCCCAAGTGCATAAGGGTGTTTTCTAGACACCTGTCTCAGGGAGAGGGGGAATTGTACCAGTGTTTAAACTACTGTGGTGAAAGCTATTGACCCATTTTAATAAAATGGGGGGAGAAAAAACTTTCAGTCATCATAATGCCTTTCATCACAACAATTTAATTTTATCTGAGACTTCATGGTCAAAAGCACAACATACATCCACACTGCTATTGTAAGACATCGGCATGGTTTTGATCCTCCTAATTTGAAACATCTCTTTCCTTAGTGTACTGTGAAGAAACGTTATTTGTACCTTCTTCTGGTTTGTGGATGGTAGAGGAGAAACACCCCGTCATTTACGTTGGCATTCTTGGCAAAAAGAAAAGTATCATCATTTCACAAAATTGATGGTCAGGACAGAGAAGGAGTAAAAGGCTTCTTGGTTCCTGAAATATCTATGTTACTTGTTCATCCGTGTCCACAAACTATGGAGATATACACACAACAATCCTCAGATCTTTGCTGGTGCTCACGTGGGTGGTCACTGGTAAGCCTCTGGTGTCCCTGTTGCCAATTCGAGGACTTGCACAAAACAGAAGGGACCTGCCAGGAGAAATTCAGGTGTGAACTTCCCATTTACTCAGAAAAGGACAAGGCTTATATAGCAAAGTGGGACAAAGAACATTTTTCACATGTCAGTAATCACAGGTTTTCAAAAGTTCAGTCCCCCTATGGTGGGGAGGGCTAAGGAATGACTGGAGTTGATGAGATGCAGAAGGTCAAAACAATTCGTTTCCATGAGGCAAGAAATGTTAATTATCTAAAGGTGTTAAGAGAAACATGGTTGTTAAACCGGCAGAGTGAGATAAAGCAGAGAATGGCAGAGTATTGATGTAAGTCATGATGAACAAAGAGTCAAGAAGAGGTGTGTGTGGGGGGGGTCTCATTGTTATGTTACTGGCAAGGCGGTGTGATGGGGTATTCAAGCAGGCAACCATTTGGTCTGTAGCAGGGGAATGAGTTAAGTGTTAGAAGTTGCAGGCCTCTGTGAGGCCTGGGAGACTGTCAAAGGGGAACTAAGTCAGGAAAGCGTTTCCCCACCAAGCTCTATCCCTGAAAGGGAGAGACGGACAGGTGGGTTTTCTTTTCAGACCTCCATCTCAAGGATGGGGGAGTTCCCCTATGCTCTACCATGCTCTCACATCATCCCATAGATCTTGACTTTTTACTTTTATTTAATATCTTTATAAGATAGAAAATATCAAGCTTTGCGCAGTGGCAGTATCGTAGCCAATGAGGTTTATCTAAGGCATGATTATTGCTAATTGAAAATATCGACCAGGGAGTCAGGCGGTAGCTCAGCGGGTTAAGTGCAGGTGGTGCAAAGCTCAAGGACCGGCTCAAGGATCCCGGTTCAAGCCCCCGGCTCCCCACCTGCAGGGGAGTCGCTTCACAGGCGGTAAAGCAGGTCTGCAGGTGTCTGTCTTTCTCACCCCCTCTCTGTCTTCCCTTTCTGTCTCCATTTCTCTCTGTCCTATCTCTATGCCTGGGGAAGTCAGGATGGTGTCATGGTAGCACCTGCAACTTGGTGTCTGAAAAAGCATTAAGATATAAAGCCGGAAAAATTGTTTAATAATCTGGAACCTAAAGGCAAGAATACAGCAGATGAGATTTGGGGTCTCCGTTTTGGAAAAAGCTAGTAGGTCTATTTTAGGAATATTCCAAGGGGCCCATGACTTTACTAGTTTTTTTTGCCTGAGCCGGACAACTAACTTGCAGGTGGGCTAAAAGTATTATCTGGGGAGATGGTGTCAGGGTTGGAGACAGGACTAGAAAGCTGAATCAGGGAAGAGAGTAGCTCCCAAATCTGGGAAAAGCAGACCTTGACTTTTTCTAAGTTTGGGATCCACCCTTAAAATCCTGATGACTCAGAACAGAATCACAAGAAAGCTAAAATAAGACTACATAGTTACAAAGTGAGATCTTTAAGGAAAAATCTTTAACAACTATTCAGGATGTAGCAGAAATGTGAGATGTGACTTACTAATTCTACTTATGTATGGAATTTTTTTTTAATTTAATTTTTTACACACATTTCCTTTATTTTAATAAGAGATACAGAAAGAAAGACACAGAAAGACCAGAGCTTAGCTCGACTCTAGGATATGGTAGTGCTGGGGACTGAACCTGGAACCTTGGGGCTTCAGGAATGCAAGTCTTTTTGCATAACCATTATGCTGTCTCCCCAGCCTTTTGAAATTTTTTCCCCCATAGAAGTGGAGTAATCATTGTTTCCTAACCACATTATAGAAGTAAGTATTGAAAAGGCTTAAGACTGAGGTCACCCAAATGGAATTTCCTGATCATGAAAATAAGTAGTAGAGTTACTAACTAACCAAATATTGGAACCTCTCATTTCATTAAGCTGGGCAAGACCTTAACTTGTGAATTAAAGGGTTTTACAGACAAAGGTGGTCATCTTATTTAACACCCTTACTTTTTTGTTGTTTTGTTTTGAAGACTTTTCTTTCTTTTTCCAGCTTTGTAATTTTATTTTACAAATCTTACAGATACTCCTACATTTTATTCAGATTTAGATACTTTGATGATTATTTTGAAGCTATGTGCTAACACTAAGTAGGAGAAAAAATATAGATGCATATTTATAATTAAATTTTTTTTTTTACTAGTGATTTAATGTCAATTTACAAAGTTGTAAGATAACAGAGGTATAATTCCACGCCTTTCCCACCACCAGAGTTCTGTGTCCCCATTCCATCCTTTGGAAACTGTAGTAGTTCTCCCAAGATCTCAGATATGATTTGACTATTATTTCTGTAACTATCTATCTATATTTATATATATATTAATTGCCCATTTTTTCTATAGTCCTGCCTTCTCTTCCTTTCTAAGTTGCACCTACTTCTTCTGAGTGATCTCTCAACCCCCCCCCATCCTTCCCCCCTCTTCTCTCTGAGTCCTGATGGAATTAGGTTCAGAGCCCCCTGGTCATTTTCCCTTAACACCCTTATTTTTACAAACGTCTAGTGAGATTAAACATCTGCTGAGTAGTGCTAACATTCAAATGTAATTTATGTAAGTTCGTTTTCTTGATGAAAGGCTACAATTTCAGTCATGCCCAACATACAAGTCTATGTAAAACAGACATTGTTTAAATGGAGAATTAAGTTCACTAATAGTGGCACATTTCCCCCTCCATTTTTATTTTCCTTCTGTTAACATCATGATTCATTTTCTGGTCAACAAGTAATATACTCCTGTTTTCTTTAAACCTCATTTCTAGAAACAATTATTTCATCATATATATATATATATATATATATATATATATATATATACTCATAGTTGAGATATTTATTTAATTATTTAAAATTTATTTCTGAGACATTTATTTTTAAATAATTTATTACAAGAAAGCCAACACTTGTCAAACAGATGAACCTCAGACGTACTGATTTTCATTGCGATAGGGCATTTTGTTTGAAAGCTGTTTCTAGGGAAGAGTGTGCTGAGTAGTATTTGCTCAGATGACTAATGTAAAAATAGCATGAGGTCTGGAAACAGTCTCAACTTCTGCCACATGTTCAGTAAGCCCAGGAAGTAACGTTGGTACTACTGACAATTTTAGACAATCAGACGAAGTTTTCTTCAAAGACAGGAGAATACTTGATCTTAGAAATGAAATAATAGCATTGTCTTAATGTCAGTTTTTCTAGAATCCTTAGTTATGTGATTATACGATTGACAAAGAGGTTATAGTAACAAATATCTTCCGTTTAAAAATGTTAAAAATTCTTTTTTAAAAAATTATTTCTAAAAAGGAAACATTGACAAAAACCATAGGATAAGAGGGCCACAATTCCACACAATTCCCACTATCAGATTTCCATATCCCATCTCCTCCCCTGATGGCTTTCCTATTCTTTATCCCTCTGGGAGCATGGACCCTGGGTCATTATGGGGTTCAGAAGGTGGAAGGTCTGGCTTCTGTAATTGCTTCTCCATTGAATATGGGTGTTGACTGGTCGATCCATACCCCCAGCCTGTCTCTCTCTTTCCCTGGTGGGGCAGGGCTCTGGGGAAGTGGGGGATCCAGGACACATTGGTGGGGTTGTCTGCCCAAGAAAGTCAGCTTGGCATCATGGTAGCATCTGGTGGCTGAAAAAGAGTTCAGATATAAAGCAGAATAAATTATTGACTAATCATGAACCTAAAGGCAGGAATATTACAGATGAAGATTTGGGGGGGGTCTCCATTTTGGAAAAAGCTAGTAGGTCTATTTCAGGTATATTCCAAGATGCTCATAACCTTATTAGTTTTTGTCTGAGCTTGACATCTAACATGCAGCTGGACCCAAGGTATTGTCTGGGGAGGTGGTGTCAGAGTTGGAAAAAGGACTAGAAAGCTGGATCAGGGAAGAGAGTAGCTCCCAAATATGGGAAAAGTATATAAATATTGTTAACTGTAATCCCTGTTGAGTTGATCTGAGTTGATCTATTCAGCACAGGAGCCTGTGTGACCTCTGCATCCTTGTAGGCCTGAGCTCGCATTCTGTGGTCACAGCGAGGAACATTCCAGGCTGCACTAATTATATCTCAGAAAATATAGGAAAAAATAAAGCAAACTCAGTCCTATTTGTGCAATATGAAAAAAATAGTAAAACATGGATTGCATTGTATAGATATACCATTAGCTATTTATGTTTTGTTTTTAATGCTTATCTTAAGTTGCTTTTGAATTGGATTGTTAAAATTTTGTTTTTCTGGGGGTCGGGCGGTGGCGCAGTGGGTTGAGCGCATGTGGCGCAAATCGCAAGGACCGGCGTAAGAATCCCGGTTCGAGCCCCCGTCTCCCCACCTGCAGGGGAGTCGCTTCACAGGCGGTGAAGCAGGTCTGCAGGTGTCTATCTTTCTCTCCGCCTCTCTGTTTTCCCCTCCTCTCTCCATTTCTCACTGTCCTATCCAACAACGAACAACATCAACAACGGCAATAATAATAACCACAAGGAGGCTACAACAAAAGGGGGAAAAATGGCCTCCAGGAGCGGTGGATTCATGGTGCAGGCACTGAGCCCAGCAATAACCCTGGAGGGGAAGAAAAAATATGGGAATTGTGTGTAATTGTACCCACTTATCCTATGGTCTTGTCAATATCTCCATTTTATAAATAAAAAAAAATTAAAAACAACAACAACAAAAAATTTGTTTTTCTGATGTATGGCTTGAATTCATTTTCCTGAAGGTAATATATTGACAACATTACAGTTTCAGGTGACCAGAGGAAGAGCTTTATTTATTTATTTTATTTATTCCCTTTTGTTGCCCTTGTTTTATTGTTGTAGTTATTGTTGTTATTATTGATGTTGTCGTTGTTGGATAGGACAGAGAGAAATGGAGAGAGGAGGGGAAGACGGAGATGGGGAGAGACAGACAGACACCTGTAGACCTGCTTCACCGCCTGGGAAGCGACTCCCCTGCAGGTGGGATTTGGGCGGGGCTCCTACCAGGACCCCTATGTCAGTCAGTCCTTGCGCTGGCACCTCATGCGCTTAACTCGCTATGCTACTGCCCGACTCCCCAGAGTTTTTTTTTAAAGGATTTTATTTATTTATTAATGAGAAAGATAGCAGGAGAGAGTGAAAGAACCAGGTACCACTCTGGTACGTGTGCTGCCGGGGATTGAACTCGGGGGCCTCATGCTTGAGGGTCTAATGTTTTATCCACTGTGCCACCTCCTGGACCACTGTATGTATTTATTTATCATTAGATAGAGACGTAAAATGAGTGGGGAGGAAGAGATAGAGAGGGAGAGAGGCAGAGAGACACCTGCAGCCCTGCTTCACCACTCGAAGCTTTTTCTCTGCAGGTAGGGACCAGGGGCTTGAACCAGGTCCTTCCACACCATAGTGCGTGCACTTAACCAGGTGCGCCACCACCGGGTCCCTGAGATGTTTTCCTGTGAGGATCAGTCCACAGCAAATTTCACTGAACCAAGAGAAAAAGAAGCCTTGGCGGTTTTAGCACAGGATTGTCTTGCTGTCCCATCTGTCAGGCACTTGTGTGGCTCACTACAAAGGAGGACTTCAGAAGCTCTGACACTGGCGTTGAAGTGGGAGGACAGCGCATTCTTCCTTTTTCTTTTCTCTCATCTGTAATGATAGAGATAGGAAAAAAAAGAGAGAGGAAGAGAGAGGGAGACAAAGAGAGATAGCTACAGATTTTTTCTACCACTTTTGAAGGTCCCCCCCCACCCCCGCAGGTGGGTACCTGGGGCAGAATTCCAGGTCTGTATGCGTGAGAATGTGTACGCTTTAGAGCCTGTGCCACCGCTCAGCCCCAGAGGAGGGGGCTCTCAGTGGGTTCCGGTAGGAAACAGATGAAAGGGAAGGCCCCTGGAGAAGTTTCCCTTCGACTTTAGAGAAGACTTTTACAAGCACCTTTTTAACCTGTAGCCTCGTCTCCATTTGGAGACAAGTGAACTTTACTGGTATATTCAACTTTTTGTTGTTGTTGTTAATATTGACTGTCAGAATAATCCAGTGCAAATGTGCAGATATGTGTGGAGTCATTAAAGAGGGACATATACTGACTGCAGTAAAGGTGGTTTTAAGAACAGAAGTCGAAGAACACGTTCTTGGACACTTCGATATAGCAGTTTGCAAAAGATACATCTTACAAATCATTATATATATGACATTTTATTTAATTATTTTGGCTATAGACAGAAAAAAGTGTATAGAGGAGAGGTGGTAGAAAGGGAGAGAGACAGAGAAACACTTGTAGCCCTGCTTCACTACTTGAAGAGCTTTCCCCTTGCATGTGGGGACTGGAGACTTGAACTTGAATCCTTCTGCCCTATCATGTGTGTGCTCAGTGTGCAACTGAGGTGTGCTGCTGCCTGGCCCCTCAATTGCATATATATTTAAAAAGATTTATTTATTTTTTTATTATGAGAGAGTCAGAACATAACTTTGACACACATAACATGTGAACTCAAACTCAGGACCTTATGATTGAGAATCCAATACTTTATCCATTGTGCCACCTCTTGGACTGTGTATCAATTGTATTTTGTATTATTTAAATATTGCTTAGTTGAAAATAGATATACCAAAATGGAAGTATTGTGTCTATCTTTATTTTATTTTTATTTATCTATTTGCCTCTAGGGTTATCGCTGGGGCTCAGTGCCTGCACAAATGCCTAAATAGCATTTCTTTATTCTTTTGTAAGTTTTGGCATTATATCTTCAAGGAATTACTTCATCCTGTCTAGGTTACACCGTGTGCACAGAACTATTCGTGCTATCTCTTCTTTTAACATTCATGGGATCTATAATGATGTTTCCTCTTGTATTTCTTTGACAAATTTTTATTGAAACAATATTGTTTGATTGCATTCTATAGATTTTACATAGTTCTACATCTGGTATGTGGCATTATGAGTTCCAACAGAAATCTAGTCTCCATTTTATCTTCTCTGCCATGTGTAATTCTCTCTCTTTTTTTAAAGTATTTATTTTCCCTTTTGTTGCCCTTGTTTTTTATTGTTATTATAGTTATTATTGTTATTGATGTCGTTATTGTTAGATAGGACAGAGAGAAATGGAGAGAGGAGGGGAAGACAGAGAGGGGGAGAGAAAGATAGACACCTGCAGACCTGCTTCACCGCCTGTGAAGTGACTCCCCCGCAGGTGGAGAGTCAGGGGCTCGAACCGGGATCCTTATGCTGGGTCCTTGTGCTTCGTGCCACGTGCGCTTAACTCGCTGCGCTACCGCTTGACTCCAAATTCTGTCTCTTCAAACTCTGCTTTTTTTCCTCAGAAATTTGTGCTCTGATAATTTATAATTCTCTGTATTGTCAATTATTTCTTTAATATACCGTGCGTGCATTTGGTTCTGAATCTAAAGTTATCGTTGAACTCAAAAGGTCTCTAGATGATCTTTTTTGTCTAGGAATTTGTAATTTGAGTTTTACATTCCAAGAAATTATAATTTTGAGGTTTACATTTAGGTCTTAATTAGGAGGGTGAAAGTTCTGAGGTCTGTATCACTCTCTGCAGCTCTCTAGGCAAATTAGGATATTTGAAGGAATGTTTTTGATTGATTGTTTGTGGAATTATGGCCTCCTGTAGGCATGATTCCACCATTCCACTTTTTTTTTAATTCAGATAGAGAGGTAGAGAGACAACTCAACACTGGCATTTTCTCTACTGCCATTGTCGTGCTGGGACTTGAACTCGCGTCGTGTATACATGGCCAAGCACATGCACTACATAGAGAGGCATCGCTTCAGCTCAAACTGCATATTTTTGCACGGAGGCTGGAAATGTTTCCTCAGGTGCAAAAAACAGTTGCCACCTGCCCCCTCATGATTGAAAGGATTGTACTGTGATTCATTTAAATGAGAAATTTATTTATAACTATTTGAATTGAGAAATGAGTTTACTACACATGGAAACAAAAATATCTTCTATACAACATGAACATATAATGAAGCATTTAAATCAACTGCCAGGCACAGACAATACAACTTCTTAGGCCTTACGTAAGTATGCCAAACATAAAAATACCTGAAGTAAGCAGATGAATACTGTCCTACTTGTATTATACCAGTAATGGTTGGTTCTGAGTAGGTATTAAGATTTTATTTTTTTTCCTGTGCTAGCCAGTATAATCTTGAATGAAAACTTAGTTATGAAATACATATCATTTTATAATAAATTTTTGTTTTTGTCCAGATTGTATCAAAACTAGGATATTACATTGATGAGTTAAAATCAGTATGTTTAAAAATTACATAATCTAAAAACTTAGTTCCATGATTGCACAAGAATGTTATATATTGTTGTAAGAAAAGGTTCTGAATCAGAGGTTAGAATCACTGGTTTAAACAAGGGGACCATCAGTGGCAATTATCTCCATAAACAAGTTTTAAAACGTCACCCATGTCCACAGATGAAGAGTTGTAAGATTTACTATAGTCATATGCTATCATACTAAAGAATGAAAAATTCTCATTCTAATTAAGTGGTGGTAGGCTTAATTCAGGTGTGTGAGTGTTTGTGCCAATGTGTGACTGAATTTATAATGAAAGGGCTAAGGAAAAATAGTTTTCAGGGGGAACAAAAAAGCCCAAAGCCATAGAGTTTGAATAGGTAGTTTCTCTCTCTCTCTCTCTCTCTCTTTTTTTTTTTTTTTTCTTCTTTTTGTGGTTTATGTTGGAGCTGTGAATATTTTCCATTTTAACAAGTCTGGATGGGAAGATCTTTAAAGAAATGTTGTTTGTTTCTCATCTTATTTAAAGTCAGTATTTGGGAAGATAGGAAAATAACTGATTTTGAAACTGCTCTTTGAATTTCTGTTTCATGAGAAAATAAGGTAAAGTCACTTAACACATTCCTCCATGGTAATGCAGATTCCAGTCACAGGAGCAGCTGTGGTGTGATGTGCATGTGCTTAGTCTTTGCGCTCCAGGGCTGTATCTGCAAGCTCTAACTGCTGTCATACCTCCCTGTATTTGGAAATGCTAACCTCTTCCTCTGGTATTCAAATTGTTTAGTCTGTTGCTATAGCAGTCACTACTGCGCTTCCTAATATTTGACTGGAAAGTCAGACTTTCTTTGTAGGTAGACATGGCAGTTTTGCCTCAGCAATTACCCCCCCCCCCAAAAAAAAAAAAGGAAGTGTGAATGGATGGGAGGCCTGTAACATTCTATTCCAAATTCTACAAATGTGAGTTCCATATACTAGAAATTGAAGAATAAGAAACCCCTAAACTGCCTGGGTTATAAAACCAAATATACAAAGTAGTTCCTGGCTCTTAGAAATGAGAACTGGACACCCAGCAGGTATCCAACTCATACCAATTGTGTGGTATTGGAGGCGGTAGACGTATGATTCACATTTTCTTCTGACCAACTGCCAGCTCTCTTTCCTGACTGATTGACCAAATGTCAAGTATACTTGGAGTTTTTCCTGATGTTTTTAGTCAATATGTAAATCTCATTATTTTTCTAACAGTCTTTCCAGAACTTCTTTAATATTTACTTTTCCACTATTTTCAGTGCGTTTTGCAGAGAGTATTTTACTCTATTATTATCAACACATGTATACAGATGCAAAAGTCATTTTACTTTTAATATAACATCAAGCATAGGTATATAAGGGTGCCAAATATATAGGTATTCCAGTCTTCCAGGGGATTTGATTATGATCATGTATGTCTGACCCAATCTCTTGCTTCTAGCACATATATTCAAATCCCGGACAACACAAAATGTTTGTTGTATTTCGGGGTAGTCTGTGGAGGGACAGTAGTAATGTCCGTCAATAACTAGGACTCGTGCTTTACAACGTTCAGTAGATGAAAGATTTTATTTTTCTATAACCTAAATTCCTACTACTGGAGCGTAATTTCCCTTTTGTAGGTTCTCAGCAGAGAACATCTGGTCGCCATATTTCTTCCTTTTCCCTTTTGTCAAATGTCATTAGCAGAACCTTCTCCTGTGACCTTTCATATTCAAGTCTAACCCTTACAGTCCCATCTTCATTTGTGGTTTATGGGCATAGTCTACACAGGCACTGGATTTTTTTCTTTTCTTTTTTTTTATTGTCTCATTCTCAATGGACACTTATTTTCCTTTTTTCTTTTAAATTTTATTTCTTTTCTTTTGTTGCCCTTGTTGTTTTTCATTGTTGTAGTCTGTTCCAGTCTCTTGGAAACAGAGCTGGCAGTCAGCTGAGGTCAAGAACAAACACCTCATCACAGACCCCTGCGAGCGTCAACCCGGCTTTGACCTGGCACGTTATGATCGGGCCCTCCTCAATCGCTATCGAACAGGCCATGGCCGGTGCGCCGCTATGTTCCATCGCTGGGGAGCCAGAGACGACCCGAACTGCCCCTGCGGCTCCAGACAGACTATGACCCACAGAGTCAACGACTGCCACCTCTCCAGATTCAAAGGAGGTCTCGAAACTTGACATCAGGCTCAACCTGACGCTGTTGACTGGCTGCAGAAGAAGGGCAAACGCTAGAAGAAGAAGAAGTTGTAGTTATTATTGTTGTTGTTACTGATGTAGTCGTTGTTAGATAGGACAGAGAGACATGGAGAGAGAAGGGGAAGACAGAGAGGAGGAGAGAAAGACACCTGCAGACCTGCTGCACCGCCTGTGAAGCCACTGCCCTGTAGGTGGGGAGCTGGGGGCTCGAACCCGGGTCCTTACTCCGGTCTTCGCGCTTGCGCCACGTGCACTGAACCCCCGGCGCTGCCGCCCGACCCCCTGACACCTATTTTCTACCTTTGCTAGATTTTGCTTCCAAGACCCGGGCCATCCGATTTCCATAGCTGAAGTCAGCTTTGCTCCACTTTGTAGACCAAACAGTATACTTGGAAGCTGGCAATACGCTTCCTATGAAAGTTGAGCCTATTAATTATCCACCTAATTTTAGAAATTGGAGGCTTCTCACAGGTCAGCGGCCTATCCCAAATAGTCTAGGCTGCCAAGCAGTCTGGACTCCTGCTGGCCACTGCTCTCCTGATTGCCCTACAGAATCACACCCCTCTTCACCAGAGTTTCTAGACTGAGGTCAGTAGATAACCGTCTTGGTATCTGTAACCCCTCAGAAATTACCTATAAAACATTCTATGTCTATGCATTTTCCCCCAGTTTTGCAAATTTCAGCAATTTTCAGTAGGGGAATGTAATAAGAATCTTTGAGGGCTGGCAAAACAGCTAGTTAGATAGTGTGCTGCTTTGGCTGGTGCATGACACAGCTTCAAGCCCAGCCTCCACTGTATTGAAAAAAGCTTTGGTCCTGTGGCCTCTTTATGTTTCTCCCTCTGCTTCTCTGACTCTGGTCTAAAAAAATGTTTTGAAAGAACTTATCTTTAGGTAGCCAGGTGGTGGTGCACCTGGTTGAGTGCACATGTTACAATCAATGCACAAGGACCCAGGTTCAAGCCCCCCGGTTCCCACCTGCAGGGGGCAAAGTGCTACAGTTGTCTCTCTGTCTCTCTCCCTCTCTGTCTCTCTCCCTCTCTGTCTCCCCCTTCCTCTCAATTTCTGGCTCTTTCTATCCAGAAGATAAAGAAAGATAATAAAAAAACTTTTTAAAAGCATACTAATAGTTTTAAAGAAGGTACTTATCTTTAAAAGAAATACAGTGAAGAATTAATATGAAATATAGTGATACCAATAACCAATATAAAAATTAAAAAAAAATAACACTGTTCTTGCTTCTATATAGCCTCGTGGGCATTTCTTTGGCATCTTATCTGTCTGCCTTTTCTGTGCCCATTGTGGAGTAATTGGGGCCTAGATCAAATAAAATACACAGACCCTATGTCCTGTCTCCTGACTTCCTAAAGGGCCTAGTAAGGATCTTCATGTCTTTATTTGAAATCAGTAGCAACAGAGCTACCCTAATGGTGTCTCAGGCCTTCCAGTCGCTGTGTGGTCATTAACTATTGTCAGACACCTACCAGTTCTTATATAAACTTAAGGAGTAAACCTTATCGGAGATTCTAGCTTCTATCCTTGTATCGGCTTGTGAAAGCAATGCTCACATTCAAAGGTATAAAAGATGAAAATATGGCGCCATCTTTATTCTATCAAATTTACTATTCTGAAAGTAATTATGGAAAAAAGTCACAGGAAGAAAATAATATATGAGTGACTTTTTTTTTTTTTTTTTTTGCCTCTAGGATTATTGCTGGAGTTTGGTACCTGCACCATGAATCCACTGCTTCTCGAGGCTATTTATTTATTTATTTATTTATTTAATAAAAAGGAAACACTGACAGAAACCATAGGGTAGGAGGGGTACAACTCCACACAATTCCCACCACCAGAACTCCATATCCCATCCCCCTCCCCTGACAGCTTTCCTATTCTTTATCCCTCTGGGAGTATGGACCCAGGGTCATTGTGGGATGCAGAAGGTAGAAGGTCTGGTTTCTGTAATTGTTTCCCCGCTGAACATGGGCAATGACAGGCTGTGGGTTCAAACCTGTCGACACATTGAGTGCCACTGCATTGGAGGGAGCTCCAAGGCTGTGGTGTCACCTCCCCTCACACCCCCACGAAAAAGTCAGCCAAAGAACAGGGAAATTGCACATATGTGAGTACCCGCGATCACCCCCCCATACACACACACAGTAAAAGTACGTATTACTTTAAACTTGTTTTTTCTTAATTTTTTAATTGGGTGCTAATGGTTTGCAATGTAGTATTTAATAAGTAAGCACAGCCTCTCATCTCCCCTTGTGATCGGTGTCTAGGAGACATACCAGGATTCTAATGTCCCTTTTTAAAACTTATTGCACATGGGAAAGAATATTGAATGAGTACACGAATTTGACTCTCACAGTTTCAACTTGTGTGGAGTTTATGTTTGAACTAGATTTTTTTATAGCCTTAGACGTTAATTATTTTCAGTTAACTTAATCACATATTTTCGGTACACACTTAGATTTTTGGAATCATTCATCTGCTTCAACCAAATGCCTTTGGATCAAAGGCACTTATTTTAACAATTTTTTTAAATTTACAAAATGGAGGTATTGAGACAAGACCATAAAATAAGAGGGGTACAATGCCACACAATTCCCACCACCAGAACTCGTATCCCATCCCCTCCCTTGATAGCTTTCCTATTCTTTATCCCTCTGGGAGCATGGGCCCACGGTCATTGTGGGATCTAGAAGGTGGAAGGTCTGGCTTCTGTAATTGCTTCCCTGCTGAACATGGGAATTAGCAGGTGGATCCATACTCCCAGCCTGTCTCTCTCTTTCCCTAGTGGAGCAGGGCTCTGGGGAAGCAGAGCTCCAGGACACACTGGTGGGGTCATCTGCCCAGGGAAGTCAGGCTGGCATCATGGGAGTATCTGGAACCTGGTGGCCAAAAAGAGTTCAGATATAAAGAAGGACAAATGGTTGACTAATCATGAACCTAAAGGCAGGAATATTGCAGATGAAGATTTGGGGGGAGGGGTCTCCATTTTGGAAAAAGCTAGTAGGTCTATTTCTGGTATATTCCAAGATGCCCATGACCGTATTAGTTTTTCTCTGAGCTTGACATCTAACATGCAGCTGGACCCAAGGTATTGTCTGAGGAGATGGTGTCATCGTTGGAAAGAGGACTAGAAAGCTGGATCAGGAAAGAGAGTGGCTCCCAAATATGGGGAAAGTATATAAGTATTTTTAGCTGTAAACCCTGTTGATGTGATCTGAGGCCCATAGTCAGCACAGGAGCCTGTGTGACCTCTGCGTCCCTGTAGGCCTGAGCTCACATTCTGTGGTCACGGCCAGGAGCATTCCCGGCTGCACCAATTTTAGGACCGGTTTTCCTCGAGTGGCAGAGTATGTTGCCCAGCCTCCCTTTGGAGAATGGAACATTCCCTACCATTGTTGATCCACATTGAGGGCAAGGTCCTGCAGGGGCCCACAAAGGGGTCCATTATGTTGTTCCTGATGGAAATGACCACTGACAGTGGCGAGAGGGACCTGTTAGGGGTCTAGGCCCATCATGTCTGTGTGGGAATCCCAGGGCTCCCTTGGAGAAGAATGTAGCCTGGAATGTGCAGGTGTGCGCATGTGCGCGTGGATTAGCATGCAGCTGTCTGCTGAGAGCTGGGCAGAATCTAGCGCCAGAGAGTCATTATGTGCCATAGAATAAAGCAGGTGTGTACCGCTGCTTTCAGGGGATAGCTCTTTTGTTACTACGCTAAGCAAGTATCTGTGAGATCCCTTCAAATTGGGCCCCGTTTACATCCCTCCACCCCCACATTCCTGAGCAACATTTGCTTCTGATTAAGTGGTATACTTGTGGCTCCTGGAGACAGTAGAGGTAGCCTGACTCCGGTTTTCTGTCAGAGGGAATGGTCTGTGTCACGGGGCAGTAAGTTGAGGGTGTGCTGCCGGGGTCCCGGGCAGAAGCACAGTGCCAGAAGGCAGAGGAGTGACTGTGAGGAGGAAACTGCTTGCGTAGAGCATGCTCAGACAGGCCTCCCTACTCAGCCCCAGACCTGGAACTCTGGATAGCACACGTATTTGGCTGGCTTCCTTCTCAAGACATTTTAATGCCTCACCCAAGAACTTTTCATGGAATAGGGGTGGTGGTTTAGATCACTGGCCATAACAGCTCTGAGTTTCTAAAGTAAGGGTAAGCCAACCATCGTTGACATCCCTCATAACTGTCGTTTGTGAAGCCTTCAGCTGCCTGCCCACACAATGCAATATAATGTGACCCCCGGCAGGATAAACAGCTATCCTCTCTGGGAAATTATAGCACAGCTCAGCGTTTAAAAGTTAAAATTATCTTAATTGAGAAGATTTGAGTTTCACTTTTTTGGGGGAAAAGATTTTGTGAGAATAATAAAATACCCAAGTGCAATCAGCAGAAGACCAAATTGTATGGACTCAAGATTACCTAATGAGTGCTTTGCAGATTACCTCCTGGAATCGGTCCCAGGGTGATGACACATTGCATGTAAGTGTTGGCTATAGAAACCTTCAGTCTATGGCAGCAGGAAGTTTATAATCTACTCAGTGGCTTTCCTTTGAGATATATGTGGAGCATTAAGTGAACATATGTGAGGGGTTTTTTTTGTGTGTGTTTAAGTATAAAGTCAGAAAAGGACCTCATGGAGTGATGAGGAAAGGTCAGAAACATACATCAAAGTCGCCAATGCAAGACTGAAAGGGTCAAGAATATTACAAGTGCCTATAGACATCTGGATGCTAGAAGTAGTTATGTTTGGTGGGATTTATCAAAGACATTTGACAAAATATAACTCAAGCCTTGTTAACCTAAGCACTGGTAATTCAAAGACCACCAGTCTCTCAGATGTCTCAGTCCTACTTGAAATGCTTTTGATTTCAGTACTCTGGAGAGGCCTTAGAGTCACATTAGAATGTTATTTTTGGTGTCTCTTATTTGTGCAGAGAAAAGTTTCAGTACTAAAATGTATTTTCAAAACTAGATTGGCCATCTGGGAGGCTGTGCGGTGCATAGCATGTTGGATTCAAGCATGAGATGCTCAACTTAGTCCCTGGCAGCACATGTGACAGAGCGGCGTTCTGGTCCCCTCACTCTTCCTCTCTCATACATTAATAAATTTTAAAAGAACAAGAAAAAAGGAGACTGAAGTTCAGACAAAATGACATTGATTAGGAAGCTAAGGGTTTCGGAATTTGGTAAGTAGACAAGAACTGCTGAAGATTTTGGGACAAGAATAGTGGTGACTCTTTAGAAAGAGTAATTTGCTTCGGGGAAACATCAGAAAGTAGACATTCTTTATTTAGTTCACTGATACTTTCCAGGTGCCCCAAATCACTTTCTGGAATGTGGAAGTGCTAAATATTCACTGAGTGAATAAATCCCAGAATACCTTCTGGGGATTAGTGTTTACACAGCCTCCTTCTCTCCATCTTGATATTCATCTCTCTTCCTCACACGTGTGCTGCCTCCTTTATCAACCTTTCTGATCTCTCTCCTGATTATTACAGGATGATGTTCTAACTTCGCATTATGTTTGTTTTCATTACAATTCATGTTCAATAAGTGTTTGATAACTGTTGTCTCCCAGGATGAACATGAGGGGTTTTCTCACACTTGCTCACATGTCATTCTCATGAGACTGAGGTGGACTGGCGCTGAGGCTCACACTAGGAATAGTTGGTCTTCAGAATTCACAGCATTGGGTAGTGGAGATCTGGCATTCCAAATCTTGTCCTCCTCATGCTAAGGCAATTCAAACAGTTCATAGCATGACTCTCTCTGGTCTCTGACTAGTATTTACTGACTGGCTTGGTTCCACTTTAATCTCTTTTCCCAAATTAAGATAAAAACTGAATGAGGTAAAGTAGTGGTGAGATTGTAGCTCTAGTGACTGAGATAGAAGAAAGATCTACTCTCTCTCTTCCTTCCTCCCTCCCTCCTTCTCTCTTTGTCTCTCTCATTTTGCCTCCAGGGTTATTGCTGGAATCCACTGCTCTAATATATTTTTTTTCAATTTTTATTGGATAGGACAGAGAGAAATTGAAAGAGGAGAGGAAGATAGAAAGGGACAAAGAGACACCTGCAGACCTGCTTCACCATTTGTAAAGCGACCTCCTTCCTTCAGGTGGGAAGACAGGGGCTTGAACCTGGCTCCCTAGGTCTTTGTGCTTTGTACAATGTGCACTTAACCCAACGCACCACTGCCCAGCCCCCTGTTTTCTCAAAGCACACGGAAATGTGAATATGGCATAGCCTGGAGTGGATAACAGTGGTGGGGAAGTTACCCATCAGGATCACTGGAAAGGTAGGAGCAGAATTAGGTGCTACAGCAGAACGTTTAGTTCCACTTGGAAAGGAAGGACTTCTCCCTTCACTGGCTGAAGCAAGTTGAAAAAATAATGCCTTCAAATACATTTCTAAATAGAGAGAGCAAAAAGGAATCCATACCAGTGTGTTTAGGCAGTCTAGTGATTCTAGCTGAAGGGACTCTAAATTGGTCGGACAAAGAAAATTAGGAACAACTAACTAGCTAAAACATTAGTCTTCAGAAGTGCAAAACGAGCTTAGGTTAGACTTCATTACTTGGGTAAGAGTATGAGTTATAAAGTTAAACTGTGTTTTGATTATATCCTCTCCATTAAGAGTTGTATTGTGTTCATAAGTTTCTTAGCCCCTTATTGCATTAACTCATATGTAAAATGAGGTGATATGGTGCTACTGGCCTTATTCTTCTCTTCTTATAAAGACAGAGAGAAATAGGGAGAGAGGGGGAAGAGAGAGGAAGAGAGACACCTGATGACTGCTTCACTGCTGGTGAAGCTCTCCCCCACCTCCTGGCAGTGGAACTGGGGGCCTGAGCCTGGGTGCTCATGGTTACAATGTGTGTGCCCTGTGGTGTGTCACAGTGTGTGCGCTCTGTGGTGTGTCACAGTGTGTGTGCCCTGTGGTGTGTCACAGTGTGTGCGCTCTGTGGTGTGTCACAGTGTGTGTGCCCTGTGGTGTGTCACAGTGTGTGCGCTCTGTGGTGTGTCACAGTGTGTGTGCTCTGTGGTGTGTCACAGTGTGTGTGTGCACCCTGTGGTGTGTGCAGTGTGTGCTCTCTGGTGTGTCACAGTGTGCGCGCTCTGTGGTGTGTCACAGTGTGTGCGCTCTATGGTGTGTCGCAGTGTGTGTGCCCTGTGGTGTGTCACAGTGTGTGTGTGTGCCCTGTGGTGTGTCGCAGTGTGTGTGCCCTGTGGTGTGTCACAGTGTGTGTGTGTGCCCTGTGGTGTGTCACAGTGTGTGTGTGTGCGCCCTGTGGTGTGTCACAGTGTGTGTGTGTGCCTTGTGGTGTGTGAAGTGTGTGCGCCCTGTGGTGTGTCACAGTGTGTGTGTGTGCCCTGTGGTGTGTGCAGTGTGTGCACCCTGTGGTGTGTCGCAGTGTGTGTGTGTGCCCTGTGGTGTGTCACAGTGTGTGTGTGTGCGCCCTGTGGTGTGTCACAGTGTGTGTGTGTGCCCTGTGGTGTGTGCAGTGTGTGCACCCTGTGGTGTGTCGCAGTGTGTGTGTGTGCCCTGTGGTGTGTGCAGTGTGTGCACCCTGTGGTGTGTCACAGTGTGTGTGTGTGCCCTGTGGTGTGTCACAGTGTGTGTGTGTGCCCTGTGGTGTGTCACAGTGTGTGTGTGTGCCCTGTGGTGTGTGCAGTGTGTGCACCCTGTGGTGTGTGCAGTGTGTGTGCCCTTTGGTGTGTCACAGTGTGTGTGTGTGCCCTGTGGTGTGTGCAGTGTGTGCACCCTGTGGTGTGTCACAGTGTGTGTGCCCTGTGGTGTGTCGCAGTATGTGCGCCCTGTGGTGTGTCACAGTGTGTGTGTGCGCCCTGTGGTGTGTCACAGTGTGTGTGTGTGCCCTGTGGTATGTCGCAGTGTGCGTGCTCTGTGGTGTGTCACAGTGTGTGTGTGTGCTCTGTGGTGTGTCACAGTGTGTGTGTGTGCCCTGTGGTGTGTCACAGTGTGTGTGTGTGCTCTGTGGTGTGTCACAGTGTGTGTGCCCTGTGGTGTGTCGCAGTGTGTGTGCCCTGTGGTGTGTCACAGTGTGTGTGCTCTGTGGTGTGTCACCATGTGTGTGCTCTGTGGTGTGTGATGGTGCCAGCCCCACTCACTGAGAAGCGATTTATTTAATGCACGTCAAGTAGCTCAAATCACCTAATGATTTCTGGATTATTTTGTTGATGAAGCAACTTTGGCTCTTGAATTCCTGTAGGGAAACTAAGATTCGCTATTCATAAATCAGTTAGTTGTTGGAACTGAGCCATTATATGCACAGTAAACCTTAAAACTTCAAGGCCAACTGGAACAAGAATGATTTAAGCTCTGTGTTAATGACATGACAGGGCCATTGTTTAAAAGCTGCTACCTTCTTTGGATGTGCCACAAAGACTGTCTGAATTTTGGCTATTCTGGTATATACTTGCAATGAGACATAGTACTTATGGTGTAAAATGCCAGGAGCCTCTTAAGGACTTGAGCAAAAGGAAAAAAATAATCTCAAGATAATATATTCTATGCTATGTATATTTATTTCACTTCCCAAAACTTTGTTTTAATAAAATATTTATGGATATTCTAAAGAAAACTACAGGGGCCCAGGTGGTGGCACATGTTACAATGCGCAGTGACCAGGGCTCAAGCCCCGGGGCCCCCAGGGGGAAAGCTTTGCAAGTGGTGAAGCAGGGCTGCTGGTGTCTCTCTGTCTCCCCCTCCCTTCCTGATTTCTGGTTGTCTCTATCCAATAAATAAATATAATAAAAATAAAAAAGAAATTATTAAGAAAAAGAAAAACTACAGAATTGACTACCCCTGTGACAAAGTGACAAAGCCTATATAGGCTCATCACAAAAAAAGATAAATATATATATATATATATATATATATATATATATATATATATATATATATATATATTTGTTGTTGGTGTTGCTGTTGTCATTAGGGGCTCACTGCTCCAATTTGACTTTTTCAGAGAAAGACAGAGGGAGAGAGGGGAAAATGCAGCAGCACCCACATTTCTCGCAGTGCTGTGGAGGGCTGGTTTGAATGAGGCTCACATACATGACAGAGGAGGCCACACTGTCCAGGTGAACTCTCTCGCTGACCTCAGCCTTCTGAATGAAATCAAATAGCATTTTCTTTCAAAACAGTATATGTTCCTTTTAGTAAAATAACCTTCCATCTATCAGTCTAAATAGCTGAAAAGCTACCTGACACCCATTTCAGTGGTATCGAAGCATAGTTTGACTGAGGTTAAAATCAGAGTTTCAGGGGTTGGGTAGTGGGTCAGCCAGTGAAGCACTCACAGGGGAAAAACCAGGTTCAAGTCCTCGACTGTGGGGGAATCCCTTCACCCTGAACCAGGGACGCCGCAGGAGTGATGGGGCAGAGCTGCAGGCTGTTGTCTCTCTCTCTCTCCTCTCTTATCTCTTCCTGCCTCACCTCCACCTAAAAAGAAAAAAAAAAAACCAAAAGGCTGCTGGGAGTGTTGGGGTTGTGCAGGCACTGAGCCCCAGTCAAAATCCTAGTGACAAAATAAATAAAATAGAGAACATGACTGTTGTGTCCAGAACCCTAGATTATTAATCAGATTTCAACAGCCTTTCACAAATTATTTTAGAACAATACCAATCCAGAACTAGTCAGTTTTCTTGAGCACTGGTTAGTTTTAAACCTGTGATAAAGATTACAAGGGTGGGCTGGGCGGTGGTAGTGCAGTGGGTTAAGCACACAGGTGGCGCAAAGCTCAAGGACCTGCATAAGGATCCCGGTTCAAGCCCCCGGCTCCCCACCTGCAGGGGAGTCGCTTTACAAGTGGTGAAGCAGCTCTGCAGGTGTCTGTCTTTCTCTTCCCCTCTCTGTCTTCCCCTCCTCTCTCCATTTCTTTCTGTCCTATCCAACAACAACGACAGTGGTGACAACAATAATAATAACTACAACAATTATAAACAACAAGGGCAACAAAAAGGAAAAAATAGCCTCCAGGAGCAGTAGATTCATAGTGCAGGCACCATGCCTCAATGATAACCCTGTAGATAATAATAATAATAATAATAAATTACAAGGTAGAAGAGAAGGATAAAATAATCAGGATAAGTTCAAAAAAATCAAATGTTATAATAAGTAGAAAGATCCTCAGTTTTTTTTTTATATATCACTCGTATCGTATCAGTAATTACAGGAAGTTTTATATAAATTTAAAATCTTGAGGAAACAGTTTCTGTATAACAGATGTTTCTGTATTACCCAGCAGAGTTTCTCCCTTGTCTCTCTTCAGATTAGATTATTTTTCCCTATATGAGAAACAGCTTGCTACCCAGTAGAGCTTTTCTTAAACTTAATGCACTTGCTGCCAGCTCACACTTAAAATAGTTGAAAATATTTTTCAGCTTTCAACATCTGTTTCTTCTCCGATTTTTTAAAAACATGGAAATAGCCGTAGATAAGGGAAACTTTCTAAACTGTCAGCTTGCCTTACTAATATAAATCATGGCATCTATAGTTATATCTTGGGAACAAAAACTAATTCATGACACTGACAAAAGGGGATTAGGATAAGAACCAACATTCTGCAGGTTGAATGCATACAACTCTCCCCTGCTTAAAAAAATTATAGGTACATACATATATGCGCACACACACATATAATATTTTGGAGCTAGTTTGTTTTTTCTCATCAGGGTTATCACTGGGGCTCAGTACCTGCACAGTCATCACAGCGCTCTTCTCCCTGTGACCATTTTTCCCTTGACAGAGACAGAGGGAAATATAGAGGGGAGAGAGAGAGAGAGAGAGAGAGAGACTGACTGACTGACTTGCAGCACTACTCCACAGCTTATGGCAAATTGGGACCTGGCTTGAACCTTGGTTCTTCCACAAGGCAATGTGTTTGATCTACCAGAGGCATCACCTTCCTACACCAAACTAACACTATTTTTCTTTCTCTCTCTCTCTCTCTCTTTTTTTTTTTTTTTTTTTGCCTCCAGGGTTATTGCTCCGGCTTGGTGCCAGCAGTACAAATCCACTGCTCCTGGCAGCCATATTTTCTTTTCTTTTTCCTTTCTTTCTTTCTATTGGATAGGACAGAAAGAATTGAGAGTGGACAGGAGGATAGAGAGGGAGAGAAAGATAAGATACCTGCAGACCTGCTTCACTGCTTATGAAGGAGCCAGGGGCTTGAAGGGGGATCCTTGTGTGGAGTCCTTGTGCTTTCTTCTTCTTCTTCTTCTTCTTCTTCTTCTTCTTCTTCTCCTTCTCCTTCTCCTTCTCCTCCTCCTCCTCCTCCTCCTCCTCCTCCTCCCCCTCCCCCTCCCCCTCCCCCTCCTCCTCCCCCTCCCCCTCCTCCCCCTCCTCCCCCTCCTCCCCCTCCTTCTCCTCCTTCTCCTCCTTCTTTTTTTTGCCTTCAGAGTTATTGCTGGGGTTCATTGCTTGCACTACGAATCCACTGCTCCTGGAGGCCATTTTCTCCCCCATTTTTGTTGCCTTTGTTGTTGTTATTGTTATTGCTGTTGTTGACAGGACAGAGAGAAATCTAGAGAGGAGGGGAGGGGAAGAAATCAGAAGAGGAAGGGAAGAAATCGGGAGAGGAAGGGAAGACAGAGGGGGGAGAGAAAGACAGACAACTGCAGACCTGCTTCACCGCCTGTGAAGCGACTCCCCTGCAGGTGGGGAGCCGGGGTTCGAACCGGGACCCTTACGCAGGTGCTTGCGCTTTGCGCCATGTGGGCTTAATCCTCTGTGCTACTGCCAGGCCCCTTGCTTATGCACTTAACCCTGTGCGCCATTGCCCGGCCCTCTCCAAACTAACATTTTTTCAAGTAGTTTAAACTACTTTAGAAGTAAAGCGTAACAATTACTTTTAACTCCTAGGAAAACTAACACATATATTTTTCTTTAAGATTTGAGGATACTCAGCAAATATATCTTCCTCATAAGTCAAAGTAGTAAAGAGCAATACATTAGAACTCTCTAAAACCCAGTAAAAATAAAAAAATAATCACAACACTAGTGCTTTCAAGTGAATGCTTGAAAGCAAGAGAGAGGGGGTTGTAGGGAAGCTGAACTAGGCAGAAAAACGTGTGGTCTGATAATTCATTCATATTTTGAGGAGGAAGTTAGTAGATGCTATTTTATTCCTGAATGATAAGCCGACAATTACAGGGTTTGCAATGCAACCATAAAGCAAAACAGTAAATACTAGTGGGACAAAAAGCAGAGTCACAACTGATGATAATCGAGAAAAGCTGTTGTATAAATATAAAAATAAGGGAGAAAAAGGAAATAGCTTAGGAACAGGAACAAATCAAGATCTTTAAGATAATTGCATCATCTCTAAACACAGCTATTAATAAGAAAATAAGGAAATAATAATAAAACAAAGAAATGAACTTAACTTAGAAAGACTGAGTTGGAAGAGAAAGCAGTAAGAACAGAAATAAGGAGGGGCAGCCCCGCGGTGGCGCAGCGGGTTAAGCGCACGTGGCGCAAAGCGCAAGGTCCGGCGTAAGGACCCCGGTTCGAAGCCCCGGCTCCCTGCCTGCAGGGGCCGCTTCACAGGCGGTGAATAGGTCTGCAGGGGTCTGTATTATTATCGCCCTTAGTCTCCTGTCGCCTCTCCATTTCTTTCTGTCCTACCCAACGACAAAGGCAATAGAAACAATAATAACAACAAGGGTAACAAAAACGGGGCGGGGCGGGGCGGGGCGGGGGGAGGCCTCCAGGGGCAGTGGATTTGTGGTGCAGGCGCCCAGCCCCAGCAATAACCCTGGAGGCAATAAATAAATGAATGAATGAATGAATAAATAAAATAAAAGAGCAGAAACATGAAATAGACACACAGATAGACCACATACTCTTAGATTCTATTTTCCAAATATCAAAGTAAAGAAATAATAGCAAAGTGTGTAAAGACCCCCAGATACTTAATTTTTTTATTTTATTTTTTTCAGTCTGCTTTTTTTAGAATTCTCAGGGCCTACACTCCTACTGGCTATTTAATGTGATCATAGTCATTGACAAGCAAGTATTACATACAGTTTTAGAATTGTTACTGTCATTGTTCAACTATCTCTGTTTAACTTGTGTTTACCTGTAGTTATGCTAACATTGTTCTTAACAGGAAAGATCTAAAATACTGTTTATCTTTCTTTCTTTAATCTCAACCTTAAATTGTCTGGAGATACAGTGAATGCAGTCAGAAGAAAGATACTTATACCAAAAGAAAAACAATAATTTGTACACTCCATATAATGACTATATGTATTCTGATATAAGATTATTTTTTTACTGCACTTTTGCTGAAGCCTGAAAGTTTCTTGCTTGATTGTGAGATAAATCTGGAATAGGAAACTCACTGTGCCAGAAATCAAACTGCTTGTTTTTATAATTTCTTTTTAAAAAATATTTATTTATTTATTTATTTATTTATTCACTAGATAGAGCCAGAAATCGAGAGGGAAGGGGGTGATAGAGAGGGAGAGAGACAGAAAGATACCTGCAGCACTACTTCACCACTTTCAAAGATTTCCCACTGCCAGTGGGGACTGGGGGCTCAAACCCAGGTCCTTGCACATTGTAACATGTGCACTCCACCAAGTGAGCCACCACCTGCCCGCTCCAATGATTCTTTAAGAGATCATCCCATAGTCACCATTCTCTTTCTGTCTTATCTCACTTAACATGATATTTGAGTTTTAAATTTTTTTTAAATATTCTATTTATTCATGGAGAGAGAGAGAGAGAGAGAGAGAGAGAGGGAACCAGGCTTCTAGACATCACTCTGTACATGTGCTGCCAGGAGTGGAACTCAGGACCAATGCTTAAGAGTCTAATGCTTTATCCACTGTGCCACCTTCTGGAACACAATGTGTGAGTTTTGCTGTTGTTGTTGTTTGTTTGTTTTTAACATGCCATTAAATTTGGTTTGCTAATATTTGTTGAGAATTTCGACATTTGTATTTATCAGGGATATTAGCTGTAGTTACCTCCTTTTGTATCATGTAGAGTGCTCTGGGTATTCTCAGGGTCCTATATAAGCTTAGGCAAAACCCAGTTTGCTGGCAGTCCACACAAAACTGGAACGTTGGTTTCACGCTGAGAGAGAGAGAGAGAGAGAGAGAGAACGAACTAGAGCACTGCTCTGGCGTGTTCAGTACCAGGCATTTGCTTTACCACTGAACTATACCCCCAGAACAAAAGAACAAAAGACAGTAAAGCTTTAAGTGTAGAAGTAGTTTATTTAAGAGTGCATTTCTAGCAGGATTTCCTTAAACAAATCCGAATATATTTGTGTTTGTATATCTATTGAATGCATCTCTGGGGTGGTGGTGGTTCACCTAGTTGAGAGCATATGTTACTATGCACAAGGACCTAGGCTCACCTAGTTGAGAGCATATGTTACTATGCACAAGGACCTAGGCTCCAGCCCCTGCAGGAGAGCAAAGTCGGTGGTGAAGCAGTGCTGCAAGTGTCTTTCTCTTTTTCTCTCCCTCTGTATTTCTCCCTTCCATCTAACTTTCTCTCCCTATCTAATAAATGAATAAATAATAAAAATGTTTTAGGGCCGTGTGCTGGTGCACCTGGTTGAGGGCATATGTTACAATGCACAAGAACTGGGGTTCCAGCCCCTGGCCCCAGCTGCAGGGGAAAAGCTTCATGAGTGGTAAAGCAGGGCTGCAGGTGTGTCTCTTTCCCTCTCTTTACCCCACTCCTCTCTCAATTTCTGTCTCTGTTCAATAATACATATTAAAGAAAAGATTTTAAAAGTTCAATTAAAAAAAGACGTGTTTGTTTATGAGAGAACCAGAGCGTCAGTCTGGCACATGCAATACCAGGGATCAAACTCAGAGCTGAGGTTTGCGAGTCCAATGCTGCATCTCCTCTGAGGGTGGGCCACCACCTTCCAGGCCACAAGGCTTCCTTTATGTTTTTTAAATTTGATTTTCCATAATATATTCTCCAACCTTGTAGGTCAATGAAAATCATTTTACGCTTCCTACCACTTGAATTCTCCTACCCAGGAAAAGTGCCAGTTCACGTTTGCTCCCCAACAGAATCAAAAGAAACAGCTGTGTCCCAGTAAATGCCAGAACAGAAATGACAGTAATTTCCTTCTCAGGCTACCGGACAGACTGATTCCCAAAGAACCTAGACTGGGCACTTAAGAAAAAAAAAAAGAATCACTTAAGGGCTTGACTCTGGGCCACTGAACTTTGGCCAAGGCAAACCTATCTGCTTTCCTCCTCAGAAGGGGTGGTTGTGCTTGTAGTTGAGCGAAGGAAATGGCCGGTGCCCCGGAGAAGCGCCCCCAGAATTCCAGCAGCTCTGACTGTGGACCAGCCCTGAGCACATGGAAACCAGATCTCAGGAACAGAGCGTGTCAGTCTTGTTCTGTGAGCTCTAGCACAAGTATTTCTAGAGTGAAAGTCAAAGTAAAGTAGCTCAGGGATTATACTCAGGAGCTCTAAATAAATTGACGCCTCATTTCAGTTAAGAACGAGCTCACCAAGTAGAGTAAGCGAGGCTCAAGCCCTGGTAGCATTCGCAATCACCACAACGGAGGGAGTTTTGGTGGCGTCTCTCTCTCCCCCTCTCCCCCTCTCTCCTTCTCCCTCTCTCCCTCTCTTCCTCTCTCTTTCTCCCTCTCCCCCTCTCTCCCTCTCTCTCTCTCCCTCTCTCCCTCTCTCCTCCCTCTCTCTCTCCTCCCTCTCTCTCTCCTCCCTCTCCCCCTCTCTCCCTATCTCCCTCTCTCCCTCTCTCCTTCTCCCTCTCTCCCTCTCTCTCTCCCTCTCTCCTTCTCTCCCTCTCTCTCTCTCTCTCCTCCCTCTCTCTCTCTCCTCCCTCTCCCCCTCTCTCTGTATCTCCCTCTCTCCTTCTCCCTCTCCCCCTCTCTCCCTATCTCCCTCTCTCCCCCTCTCTCTCTCCCCCTCTCTCCCTCTCCCCCTCTCTCCCTCTCTCCTTTTCCCTCTCCCCCTCTCCCCCTCTCTCCTTCTCCCTCTCTCCCTCTCTCCTTCTCCCTCTCTCCCTCTCTCCTCCCTCTCTCCCTCTCCCCCTCTCTCCCTCTCCCCCTCTCTCCCTCTCCCCCTCTCTCCTTCTCCCTCTCTCCTTCTACCTCTCTCCCTCTCTTCCTCTCTCTTTCTCCCTCTCCCCCTCTCTCCCTCTCTCTCTCTCCCTCTCTCCTCCCTCTCTCTCTCCTCCCTCTCTCTCTCCTCCCTCTCCCCCTCTCTCCCTATCTCCCTCTCTCCCTCTCTCCTTCTCCCTCTCTCCGTCTCTCTCTCCCTCTCTCCTTCTCTCCCTCTCTCTCTCTCTCCTCCCTCTCTCTCTCTCCTCCCTCTCCCCCTCTCTCTGTATCTCCCTCTCTCCCTCTCTCCTTCTCCCTCTCCCCCTCTCTCCCTATCTCCCTCTCTCCCCCTCTCTCTCTCCCCCTCTCTCCCTCTCCCCCTCTCTCCCTCTCTCCTTTTCCCTCTCCCCCTCTCCCCCTCTCTCCTTCTCCCTCTCTCCCTCTCTCCTTCTCCCTCTCTCCCTCTCTCCTCCCTCTCTCCCTCTCCCCCTCTCTCCCTCTCCCCCTCTCTCCCTCTCCCCCTCTCTCCTTCTCCCTCTCTCCTTCTACCTCTCTCCCTCTCTCCTCTCTCTCCCCCTCTCCTTCTCTCCCTCTCCCCCTCTCTCCCTCTCCCCCTCTCTCCCTCTCCCCCTCTCTCCCTCTCTCCTTCTCCCTCTCCCCCTCTCTCCCTCTCTCCTTCTCCCTCTCCCCCTCTCTCCCTCTCTCCTTCTCCCTCTCTCCCTCTCTCCTTCTCCCTCTCTCCCTCTTTCCTTCTCCCTCTCCCTCTCTCCCTCTCCCTCTCTCCCTCTTTCCCTCTCCCTTTCCCTTTCTCCCTCTCCCTCTCCCTTTCCCTCTCCCCCCTCTCCCTGCCTCTCTCTCCCTCTCTCTCTCTCTTCCTCTTGCTTTTGCTCTCTGTTTCTCCTGCTTTTGTGCTCTCTCTCTCCCATCCTCCCTCCATCCATCCCTCCCTCTCTCCCTCTCTCTCTCCTGCTTTCACTCTCTCTCTGAAATAATAATAATGGAAAAGTTGGTCTGAGAATGGTGACCCTAAACTGCCAGAAATATATCTTTTAAAAATATTTTTGTATTGTCTTTTTTAATTTACTAGATAGAAGCAGCCAGAAATCGAGAAGGAAAGGGTGATATAGGGAGAGAAGACAGACAGAGAGACACAGGCAGCATTGCTTCACCCCTTGTAAACCTGCATCCTGGAGCACTGTAATGTGTGCGCTTAGCCATGTACACCATTGCTTGGCCCCCTTAATTCAACTTTTGTGGATTTATCATCGGCTTGAATCCTGTATAAATTTCTGGGAGTACCTCTATATGTAAAAGGTCTCACCACGCCCACCATCAGAGTTCTATTGCTGGTCCTATTAGCAGGTTGACTCTACCATTTTTCTCCCATCCCTTTCCCTCTCCTCTTGCTAACTGCCATAGTTATCACAGCCTAATAGTTTACAAAATCATATCTGAGGGGCTGGCCAGTGGAGTTCCGTGTTGAGTACACACGTTACCATGCACGAGGACCCAGGTTCAAACCTTCTAGTCCCCACCTGCAGGGGGGAAGCTTCAACAGAGATGAACAGGGCTGCAAGTGTCTCTGTCTCTTTCAATCTCCTCTCTCTCTCTCTCTCTCAATTTATCTCTGTCTCCATGAAGAAATAAAAACTTCTAATTATTTTTTAATCATATCTGGTAATATTTTTATCCAACCAAAAGTCCTTCTCTGCTTCACATGCTAATGTTCCCAACACTAATACAACTTGAAATTCACAGGCATATACACAGCCCTATTACTCCTGCTAATTCTGAATCTCTGTGGAAATGACGTACTTTTTAATTTTTATTTATTTTTTTTAACAGAGCTCTTCTCAGCTCTGGTGCGTGGTATGGTGGAGGAAATTCTTTCATTCCATTGCCTAGAGGGAGGAAAAAGGAATAACACTGGCTTAACCAGGAAGAAGACGGGAAGTCCCACATGCAGGGCAGGACCGAGAGAAGAGTTGGGTCATTTAAACCGACCAGTGAGAAGTTCACTCCGGGCAGTCAGGTCGGGATAAAACTTGTGTGAAGTTGCACCCCTCTTATCTTATGGTTTTGTCAGTGTTTCCTTTTTATAAATAAACAAACAAAACAAAACAAAACAAAACAAAAAGCAACCTCCTTCCATCGATGTGCCATTTTGCCTGAATGACCTGCACGTATACACATGTATTTTCACTTCCCCAAATCAAGGTGCTAAGGCCTGAGACTGTCAACTCCTCACTTCTTTATAGAAAACCCTGTGATGAACCATTCACTGTGGGGACACACTTTAGCTTTTTTTCCTGCAAAGCAGGGATCTCTTCTTAAATTATATGTGAGTCTATTAAGTGAAATAAGTCAGAAACAGAAGGATGCATATGGAATGATCTCACTGACAGGCAAAAGTTGAAAAACAAGATCAGAAGAGACAACACAAAGCAGAACTTGGACTGGAGCTGGTGTATTGCACCAAAGTCAAACTCAGCTCTTCCATATGATGGTATAGGGCATTGAGCCTGGGTCTTTGGAGACGCAGGCAAGAGAGTTTCTTTGTATAACCATTATGCTATCTCCTCTGCTCTTACTTTCATTTTTAATCTTTAGCAGTTTGAAATATGACAAGTAGGACCTCATTTCTTTTAACATTTTTATCACTTGATTTTTAGTAAGCCTCACAATTATTTCCTTAGCCATTTATTTACTTTTCATTTGTACAACAATTAGTATGATAGTTATGCCCCCTTATCTGTTGGAGTCCTTACCCATTTTCTTAATGATAGGTAAGAGCTTATTTTTGTTATATTTGGAGAAATGCAGTCAATGATTGTTGACAATTTTGATAAGTTTTACTCATGAGTGATATTAAATTAATTTCACTATAGAACAGAAAACACCAAAATCTTAGCAAGCCACAGATTTGATCAGTTCACCATTACCATTTGTGGATGAATCTCTGTATACTCTGATCTATTAAACACAGAAATCCGCCAAGATTTAACTGTGTGTCATACTTTAAAGAGTGCTTTCACACATGTAAGGCCATCTTTACAGTGATTCATATTTTTAGAAAAAATAGCCATCTGAAGTCAGCAGCAGCAGATTTATTTTCCAGGTGAATTATAAATCTTTGAAATAGTTACAACTTATAATTATAAATCTTTCTACAGCCTTGTCGTAAAGGAGTCTCAAGGCAGTATTAGCAGTTACATTAAAAAAAAAAGAGAGAGAGAGAGAGAGAGACAGAGAGAATGAGCTAACCAGAAACCAGTTAGCTAGCTGTTGGCCAGGAAATGGATTGTTTGCAGATTACTTGGCATCTGTACCTGCAAAGAAGTGAATCCTCTTTCTCTCTTTACTCTGCTTTTTCTTTTTTGTGTCTGTTCCAAAGAAGCAAATGTTTAAATACATTTGAACTATCAAAGCTAGCAATTTTCACTAATTTGAACAAAAAGAAGTTAGAAGGTCTGGGTGACTTTTGAATGTTGCCTATTTTTTCATACAGCTTATAAGAGCTTTATATATTTAAAAAAAATTATAGAAAACTACTCTTTGTCAGAGTTTTTTGTTTGACATGAGATGAACAGTGTAGAAAGTTAAAAAAAAAAGCTTTTATGCAATTTGGAGGATTGTTTCTTAAATAGAAATTCTTTAAAAATGTCTCTCTAAATCAAAGTCATTAGTTCCTAAGAGGCTGCAATTCTGGTGAGTCAGAAACTAACCATATTTGGAACCTCAGTTTTCTACTTTCAGTGACTCCCCCTCTCTCCAAATTCAACACATGTAAAATATTTTAATCAAATGAAAACAGACAAAAATGTGACTCATTACTCTGCGAGGGATTTGACTTGCTGATGTCATTGCAACTTTAACTGCCAAAGGCTTTTCACCAATCTAGGGAAGCCTGCATTTCAGTGTAGCAGCCAATGCATTTTTGTTCTAAACTCTCTTTATCTCTCTTTTCCTTCTCTTTTAAGTCTCCTTCAGAAGAAGAAGGGTGGGGGAGCCTTTGAATGGCTTCATACTTCTCATGTGTGTCATACCGCATACGTTGCCCTCCACCCCCATGCCTCCTTTCCACTGCTTAATATATCTCTGTTGAAGACTGCTTGCTAGCCTTTCTGTAGAAAAAAAAAAAAAAGTAGCCATAAAATTCATACTGAACAGCTTGAAAACTCTGCTTATGCTCTCTCCCTTCCCTTCAGGGCAGACACTACCTTCTGCTTTTGTGACTTCATCTTGCTTATTTATTCCTAGGGCTCTGTAGGCTTGATATCAACCATTTTAAAGGACTGTATTCAAACAACTTGCGTTGACTTCTTTCCTCAAAGGTCCCACAAGCGCCTTTAATTCAAAGTATTTAAATGGAATTAAACATTCCCACTGGGCAGCCAAACCTGATCTTTAAAAAATATTTTCCATTGTAGTTCATAGCTTCATCATCCACTCAGTCACCAAAACCCAAGTCTTGGTCGTTTCCTTTTCCTCTGACTCTTTCTTTTCCATGATCTTTTCTGTTGAATGAGTGTCCAAGTACCATTACTTATTCTCTGAGGTGACTCAAGAATTCGTTCTTCTTTTAGCTGTTAGAAGGACGAACTTTGGAAAAAGACTGGAATTTAAATTTAAATTTAAAATCACACTTTTATCTGTGTGATCTGGGATCTGTTACTTAAATTTGGTCCTCTGTTTCCTTGTCTATAAAATGGGAATGACTCTAGTCCCTGTGTGATAGGAATCATACGTCTACAAAGCACTTGGTATCAGTGATCCACCCTTAGATGTTAGGTGTGTTTATTTCTGTGCTTGTCATCTTTGAAGTTTCACTGACTTTTGGTACTTTTATGGGATAGAAAGCAAGCCATTTAAAAAAAAAAAAGATTTTATTGAGCTACTCAGCTGTAAAAAATGGTGACTTCACCATTTTCAGCCCATCTTGGATGGACCTTGAAAAAATCATGTTGAGTGAAATAAGTCAGAAACAGAAGGATGAATATGGGATGATCTCACTCTCAGGCAGAAGTTGAAAAACAAGATCAGAAAAGAAAACACAAGTAGAACCTGAAATGGAATTGGCATATTGCACCCAAGTAAAAGACTCTGGGGTGGGTGGGTGGGGAGAATACAGGTCCATGAAGGATGATAAATGACATAGTGGGGGTTGTATTGTTAAATGGGAAACTGGGGAATGTTATGCATGTACAAACTATTGTATTTACTGTTGAATGTAAAACATTAATTCCCCAATAAAGAAATAAATTTAAAAAAAAGAGGTTTATCTGACTCCATAAGTCACCTGTTTTCCAGGGTAAGAAAGATGGGCTGTTGTGTTATAGACACATCATTTAAAAAAAGCGCTACAGAAAATATTTACCTGCTTACCCTAATTATTATGTAGGTTGACGACAGATTGGAATTTCCTTCAAGGTGCAATGTTCCACAACCACTATCCATTTGCTTATAAAAATAATGAAAGTGAGACTGCAGAAATGGTACAGTGACTTCCAGTTTTGGACTTGAAAGCATGAGATACTGAGATGGGTTATATACAACATGTATGTCAAATTGACATTCTGGTTTTCTTTCTTTCATAAATAAATAAAAATATATCTTTATTTAAAAAAAATTTTATTGAGGGGTTACTGGTTTACAGTAGCTATTGATACACCAGTACAGTTTCTCATCTCCATGTGATAGGTGTTTGTGAAGCATTCCTATGCCCAGCTCGGACCACACTGCAGCAAACATCGTAGCTTTAAGCTACACTCTTGCCCACCACGCAGTCACATGTGTACCTTAGTTTCCTGCCAGTCTAAGATTCTGTTTGATCTGCAATGCTCTTGCATTGCTAGTTTCTTTTCATATACATTCCTCGATCTTGTCAGAGCCAACATCAGAATTGTATAGTCTTTAAGCCACATCAAAGAGTCAAGTTTGGGGGCCAGGCCGGGACACGCCCGGAACATGTAGGCCTGGGGAATAAGTGTTCCGGCCCGGTGCTGCGGTGTCCACATCCCAGGCACTTCCCAGACCTGACTCTCTGCCATCTGTCCCTGCTACACCACACCAGGCCCCCAAAGGATGGGTGGCAGAGAGCTCTCAAACGGAGCCCTTTTTTATTGGGCAGAGAAAAGGCACATTTTCTGAGCCTTTGTTCTTCGCTCAGGGTTGCAGCGCCTCATATCCGTTTACTCTGGAGCACACCGGTCTGAGGCACAGCTTTTTCTGCAGTCAGCCACAATAAACCAGAACCCACCCAACAAGTACTTTGTCCATAGCGGCTCTTCTTAGTCTGTCACATTGGTACCTGGATCACCACTCACCTCTCCATGATCTCTTGCCACCATTTCCTTTCCTCCTGGCCATAGCGTGGTAGGTATAGTATCATTGGAGTGTTTATTTTATTTTATTTTATTTTTTTTTCCCTCCAGGGTTATTGCTGGGCTCGGTGCCTGCACCATGAATCCACCACTCCTGGAGGCCATTTTCCCCCCTTTTGTTGCCCTTGTTGTTGTAGCCTCGTTGTGGTCATTATTATTGCCATTGTTGATGTTGTTTGTTGTTGGATAGGACAGAGAGAAATGGAGAGAGGAGGGGAAGACAGAGAGAGAGGGGAGAGAAAGACAGACACCTGCAGACCTGCTTCACCCCTTCAGGTGGGGAGCTGGGGGCTCGAACCGGGAACCTTATGCCGGTCCTTGAGCTTTGCGCCACATGCGCTTAACCCACTGCGCTACAAGACGTCAGAGCTACTAAGAGCAGTTTGTTGTGGGAGTTGGGAACAACACCTCACCTCCTTGACTACTCATTTTAGGAAGTAAGGCTTTTGATAGGCTCGTATGAATCTGACTCTATAGCTATTTAAAAATTCCACTAATTTTTTTTTCTTAAGCAATGTGATATGTTAGTTCTAGTGTGTTATGCAAATTAGTAGGTCAACAACAAATACATCAATTTTACTTTCCTAATGGATTATAGATATTTCAATTTTAACACAAGAATTATTTATACAACTTGTAAGCAATTAAAATGATCGTAGATAATCTGACAGTTTTTTGACATCTGCTTTAGCCGTGCAGTAATTTCAATGATTTTTAAATTATTTTATCATTTAGGGATTATTAGCTTCTCTTTAAACACAAGATTAAGCATTTTATAGAGACACAGTTGTACAGACACAGGACTCTAACTCACAGTCAGATGCAAACTGTGCTGTTTCTGAATGTTAACTTCAGTCTAGTTACTATACTAGAAGCCGGAGACTGCCCTTTGCCTCATTCAGAGTAGGAGCTTACCATTGGAATTAAAAACAGGACTTTGAATTAATCCTCCCAAGTTTATATATTCCCCCCCCCCCTTTTTTTTTGGCAGGTGCTTCATTGTGAAGGAGGAAGCCAGAACTGACAATTAGTAAAGTCTTTTTTTTTTTAATTTTAAAATATCTTAGCTGTTATTATTTAATTTTATTTATTTATTGCCTCCAGGATTATTGCTGGGGTTCAGTGCCAGCACTACAAATCTACTGCTCCTGGAGGCCATTTTTTCCATTGTATTGGGTAGGACAGAGAGAAATTTAGAGAGGAGGAGGAGGTAGAGAGGGAGAGAGAAAGAGGCACCTGCAGACCTGCTTCACTGCCTGCGAAGCGACCCCTCTACAGGTGGGGATACTTTATTTTACTTGATAGGACAGAGAGAAATTGAGAGAGGGAAGGGGCCAATAGAGAAGGAGAGAGAGCCAGAGAGACACGTGCAGCACTGCTTCATTGTTCATGGAGCTTTCTTCCTGAAGGTTGGGTCCAGGGGCTGGAACCTAGGCCCTTGTGCTTGGTAACACATGTGCTTAGCCAGATGTGCCACCACCCAGCCCCTCAGTAAAGTCTTCAAATGAAACAAGAATGAAGTGCAGCAGCATTGGAACAGCAGTGTTAGGCTTGTTTTCCCTCTTTTAAATTATTAGAAATTACAGTGACTGGAGAATTCTGTAGAAACTTGCATGGTGATTTAACTCATTGAGTGTTCTCTAAGGTAAGACCTTAAGATCCATCCATAGAGGACAAGTCTGAAATCACAAAGACATAGTAAAGCTTCTGTCTTCAATCCACTATTCTAGGCATAGTAGCCAGTTTCTCCTCAAGGTCTTTGCCTCCTCCCTTCTCTTTCATTTCCTCCTTCTTAATATTTATTTATTTATTTATTTATTTTAATGGAGAAATACAGATAGATAGATAGATAGATAGATACCAGAACACTGCTTAGCTCTGGCTTATGGTGGTGTGGGGAATCGAACCTGGGCCTCAGAGTCCTGGGCATGGAAGTCTTCTGCAGAGCCATTCTACTATCTCCTTAGAGCCTCCTCAAACACTTTCTAATGAAATATGCTGGGCAGTCACCATAAACCCACCAGCCAGCCAACAGGATAAATCCATTTTCAGTCTTTGTGAAGTGGAATTAAAAAGAAAAGTACTGGAGCAAGAGATAGAAAGGGGAAATTAATTAAAGGAGAGAAACACCAGTGTTCTGAGATTAAAGACCCAAGATGAAACAGACTTGATAATTAGTAAGTTTAAGTCAACTCAACAATGATTAATGAAAGACAAAATTAAACATATATGAACAAATAATTTAGGAAAATAAAAAGCTAAGTTGTAGTTGGTTGTGACTAGTTATTTCCTTCAGAAAGAAGTTCTAAAATTTCAGACTGGGACAAGGAAGGAATTAAGATTCATCCATCCATCCGCTTCTATGTAGTAAACACCTTTGGGTGATAACCTGCTTGAAATATGAAAAGGTACTTCTTATTCAAGTCTAGTTATGAAATGCTAAGAGACTTCAACTTGTTCATAATTTACTAATTTAAAGAATTTTTATTTGAAAGTGTCTTCGTTTTAGACAGGGGCAGCTATGGGCCAACTTCCCTAACACTATTTTCGATAAATTTCCAATATTGTTTTTCAGAATTTCTATGTGAAATATTTCACTTTTTAAAAAAAATTTATTTATTTATTCCCTTTTGTTGCCCTTGTTGTTTTATTGTTGTAGTTATTATTGTTGTTGTCGTTGTTGGATAGGACAGAGAGAAATGGAGAGAGGAGGGGAAGACAGAGAGGGGGAGAGAAAGACAGACACCTGCAGACCTGCTTCACCGCCTGGGAAGCGACTCCCCTGCAGGTGGGGAGCCGGGGTTCGAACCAGGATCCTTATGCCGGTCCTTGTGCTTTGCGCCACCTGCACTTAACCCGCTGCGCTACAGCCTGACTCCCCAATATTTCACTTTTATTGAAACTTCTATACATACGCATCTGATTATATATTCAGTGTAGCACAAAGTGTCACCAGTTTCTCTGGCACTGGCTAGTTGTACACTTAGAGAGGACAATAACATGTCTAAATTGGTACATTAACTATATTATGGAAGATGTGGCCCTTGATACTGAAACTAGAAGTATTGATTTTTATAGCTGACATGGAGTCTAAAATGCTTAGTATATGCCACTTATTCTATAAAAAATTCAAAAAACACACTCAGAATGAAATTCTCTAAACTTGCTGATACAGTGAAAATTTGGATATTCTCTTATGTCTGATTCAGCAGTCTTAGAAACATCAAAACGCTCAGCATACAGCTGTGTTCCTATTTGCACAGACTTCACATATGCCAAAGCAAATACTGGCCTACTCCCTGTAATTCTACCATGCCACTAGAGCTGCTCCTGTATTTATGGGAAGGGTGTGTTGATTTTAAGTTAAAGTTCTGGTGTCTGGTTCTTGACTACGTTGTACTTAAGTTCCTTCTATGCTTTTTTTGGTTAGAACTTGAAAGTGGCGCCACTTTTAGGTTTGGGAGGGTGCAAAGAAGCAACCAGGACAACTATATCATCATATGTCCTTATTATAATTTCTTGACATATGTTGAAGGATTCATCTTTTCTCTTAGTTCTAAACATAATTTAAAAGACTACGTTTTAGATGTATGCTTTATCTGTACCAGAGGGAAGTTACTGAACTGAATGTCACTACTAGCATTTTAACACAATATGAAATATTTTTTGCTAAAAAAATATTTTTTGCTAAAAAAAATTTAGCAAAATAGAGACTTGGCACATATCAGTGATAATAGCATTCAGAAACAATTGAGGCATTAAACAAAACTCTTAAACTCTTAAAGAGAAATAATTTGGACATCAAGTGATGGTGCATCCAATTGAGGGCACATGTTACCATCACAAGGATCCAGGTTTGAGTCCTGGTCCTCACACCTCACATTCATGGGAGGGTGGGGAGGAGCTTCACAGATGGTGAGAAGCAGGGTTGGAAGGTGTGGAGAGAAGCTTCATAGATGGTGAGAAGCAGAGCTGCAGGTGTCTCTCCTTCTGTCTTCCTCTCTGTCTCCCTTCCTTCTCAAATTTTCTCTATCAAAAAGTAAATCTAAATAAATTAAAATATGAATATTTTTATTTTGGCATTGGTAAATTTAAGTGTAATAAACAGTGACATATAAATGATTAAAACTGTTCCATAGTAAAGGTTGTCATTGAATTGTATGTCTCTGATTTCACTTCTTGATCTCCTCCTCATCACCCCTGATTTCTGACCAAATCTTCCAACAGACAAAATTCACTGCGATCACAGGGAATGTATTATCTCCTGTCAAAGTGACCTGTGAAATCTATCATTCAAACGTTTCTCCTTCAATTCACTTTACTTACTTATATACTAATCATTTCTTATTTTCTTATTCTACCTTTTCTCCCATATGAACTCTAATCTTGGAGAAATGAATTTCTATTGCTTTTGAGTATAAAACTTTCCATTGCTTCTACTTAGCCTGTCTGGTCCACTTACTGCCTTTTGATTAAGTCAAAATTGTTGCATCCTTTACACTCCCCCTGTGTTTGCTTTGCCCTCTTGTGTCTGTTCATAACAAACCCATCTTTCCTGCAACCTACTTGGACAATCCATGGTTTTTAACTGTGTAAGTGATCTAGTTGACATTTACCATGGATTAATTTTTAATGTTGAACTTTATTCTTTTGATTTACTCTATTTCTTTCTAAATTAGTTTTTAAATGTTTTATTTTAATGAGACAAAGAGATAGAGAGAGAGAGAGTGAATAGTTTTTGTTGGGGATTAAACCTGGGACTTTGGAGTCCATAATGTTAATTCCCCTCTTGTGACCTCCCTCCCAAAAGGGGTCCATTATATTGTTCCTGATGGAGATGACCAGTGATAATGGAGAGAGGGATCTATTAGAGGTCCAGGCCCCTCATGTCTGTGTGGGAATCCCAGGACTCCCTGACTAGGGCCCCAGCTGATGGGGTGGCCTGATAGTGACTAAAGAGTCATCGTTAAAGTCTGCCAGTCTCTTGCCCTTATTCAGCTTTTGCAGTCCTTGCTTTGCTATGGTTAGCTTTGGAGTGACTGAGGGAAGTGTAATAGGAAGTAGGTGAGGAGGGTATCTAAGTCTAAGTAGGCACTCATTAGGAACTTTATGGTGTCTTTTTAGGTCTTTCTACTTGCTTGCTGCATAGACTGACTCACTGCAGACTATTGTGTACTTTTGCTTTCAGATATGTATTTTCCTCTAATTTATGGATACATGTGAATATCTGCCCTATCTTATGGGACCTGGTCTATATCTAGGTCTTGGGACTTTGTTAGGAAGTGAACCACCCGACATGGAATTAGAGTATACTGTGAAAGGAAAGGTCTCACCCAAGTAATGAGGCTGTGGGGTTGGCAATCCATGCTTGACGTCTCTGGACATAGTCTGAAGTGAAGCCTGCTGAGGTGGTACTCCTTACGTTGATTAGGTTGGGGTCAGCAGATGCAATATCATTTGGTATGAATTGAGAGAAGCATGCAGGAAAGTGAGCCATACTCTTAGAGGTTGCAGTACTGGTGGTGGTGGGGGAAATACAGGCTCTATAGAGGAAGCAGGAGGTTCCTGCTGTCTTAGGGCTTAAGAAGGCAATAGATAGTTATTGCTATAATCACATTATTTGGCAATTGGTTAACTTTGGTTGCTGTAGTTTTAATGCATTATGTTTATTTCCAAGTTTTTCTTATTAGGCTTTTCACACCGTCCTTGCTGTTGAGAGTAGTCTATGACCATGCCACCCTGAACACACTGGATCTCACCTGATGTTGAGAGTGATCTTGCAATTTTTATTTTTGTATCTCTCTATTGGGGGGGGGGGTTAATGTTTACAGTCGACAGTACACACAATAGTTTGTACATGCATAACATTTCCCAGTTTTCCACATAACAATACAACCCCCACTAGGTCCTCTGCCATCACATTCCAGGACCTGACCCCTTCCCCCACCACCCACCCCAGAGTCTTTGACTTTGGTGCAAGACACCAACTCCGGTCCAAGCTCTGCTTAGTGTTTTTCTCTTCTGATCTTGTTTTTCAACTTCTGCCTGTGAGTGAGATCATCCCATATTCATCCTTCTGTTTCTGACTTATTTCACTTAACATGATTTCTTCAGGCACCACCCAAGATGGGCTGAAAAAGTTGAAATCACCTTTTAATAAAAAATATTAACCAATATGTTTGCAAATATAAGATTTTTATTGGCTTTTTTACTTCTGGGATTCTAATAAAAATTATTATTATTAAACTTATTACTTCTGCTATTTTTAGACTCATGAGAGCATCATTCTGTTTTTGTTTTTATACTTTTGACTGGAGCACTGCTCAACTCTGGCTTATGGCCTGGGGGGGGAGGGTGGGGGGGTGGGGCTTGAAAGCCAGACATGTGCTGAGTCAGGGATGAGAACTGATGGCATAAGTCACTCTGCCCTCTCCCCTGTTTCACTTCTGCCGAGCTCCGTATTGCTTAATGTCCTCTTCAGATTTTGTAGATGGTTTCAGTGTGCCACTTCTGGATATTTCTCTCAGTTTGATCTTTCAATTCACTAATTCTGGTGGTTTTAGTTTCTATTTAGATTGTCTGAATATTCTGTGTGATTTCATCTTATTTATTATAATATTTTAAAGATGTTTTTGGTTGTTTTAGGACTTATACATTTTATAAGTAAGGTTAACTTTCTTTGCAGTGGTATATTCTATGCTACTCTATTAGATAACCTTTCCTAAGATGCAACTGCTATTATTGTTGCCTTAGATATCCTTTTTATATTTTAGAGTAAAATTAACTTGAAAAATCTCTTTACATGTACCTTCATTTTCACCTTTTCCAGACATCTTACTTTCTTTATGTGAACCCACATTCCTGTCATACTCTTTTTGCCTAAAGAGTTTTCACTAGACTTCTTATAGCTCAGAACTTCCAGTATTGAGTTATCTGTGTTTGTCTAAAAGTATCACTATCTATCATTTTGTCTTGGAAATCATCTATGCAATTTTGGGTTGAAATTGTTTTCCTTTAAAAGTAGTACCCCCTTGCTCTCTGCCTTGCAATGTTTCTGATGAAATATATTTGCCTTCTTTTTATTAACCTGACTGCTTAGAAATTTTTTTTTTGTTTGCATTTGGCATTCAGAAGTTTAAATATGATGTTTCAGAGGTTTTTTTTCTCTATAAAAATCAGATAAAAAGATGAGAAAAAGGAATAAAAACAGAGCTGAGCAGTGCTCTGGTAATAAGATGAAAAAAAGTCAGGTAAAAAATAAATGAAATTAAAACCAAGAAGACTATATAATAGACCAGTGGAACGAAAAGTTGGTTCTCTGAAAGCAAAAGGCAGATAAACTGACAAGGTTAATTAATAAAAAAGAGAGTTTCTAGAATAACATCTACATTCTTGATCCAGTTGGAGTTTCCTTTTGTGTCTGGTGAAATGTAGTGGTTCAGTCTCATTCTTCTGCACATTTCAACCCAGTTTTTTTTTTTTTTTTTTTTTTCCCCAACACCATTTGTTGAAGAGACTCTTCTTTTTCCATTTAATAGTTTGGGTCACCTTTTTAAAAAAAGATGCAACTCTTATGAAGAGCAATATGAAGAATGTTTAAACAAATACAAATAAAAATATTTTATGATAAAGCAATATTATTCTTTGCCATATATTCAAAGGACATAGAAGCACTAATTTGAAATGATTTGAAATGAACCCCAATGTTCTTACCTGTACTATTCACCAATAGCTAAAATATTGAACCAACCTAAATGCCCAACAACAGAAGACTGGATAACGAAGTTATGGAATATATATTCAATAGAATTTTCTTTTTTTTTTTTTTTTTGCCTCCAGTATTATCGCTGGGGTTTGGTGCCTGCACTATGAATCTACTGCTTCTAGCAGACATTTTCCCCCCCATTTTATTGGATAGGACAGAGAGAAATTGAGAGTGGAGGGGAGATAAAGAGGGAGAGAAATAGAGACACTGCAGGCCTGCTTCACCGCTTGTGAAGCTTTTCCCCTGCAGGAGGGAACTGGAAGCTCCAATCTGGGTCCTTGCGCTTTGTACTATGTGCGTTCAACAGGCTGTGCCACTGCCTGGCCCCCTGTTCAATAGAAGTCACTCTGTATTTAAAAAGGGTGAGAATAGAGTGAATAAAATGGGTAGAAATAATAGTGAGTGTGCTACATGAAATAAATAAAGCGCTGAAAGACAGCTACCAGATGGTTTCACTTGGAGTGAGATATAGATAACTAACATAAACAAACTTGCAAAAAATGGTCACCAAACTGTATTTTAGACTTTATGAGAACTATAGATAGTGGTTACTTGAGGTGGAGGTGGAGTGGAGAAGGACGCAGTCCTTTGGTGGTTGGCACGGTGACTTGCACACAAATATATGGGCATGGAATTCTACTACTGAAGTTTCATAATTTTATAAACTCCTATTAAATGACTAATAATAAAATTATTAAAAAATTAGTGTATTATGCATATTGTCATTTACCAGTTTGGAATTAGAACCCAGAATTTTTTAAATGGTAAATTTGTTTCAAATGATGCTAATATAACCATTGCATTAACACTGATAATGTCTTTGTATGAAAATAACTATATGGTGTATTGCACCAAAGTCAATGACTCTGGGGCGGATGTCAGAGGACCTAGTATTGTTAATGTGGAAAACTGAGAAATGTTATACATGTACAAACTTGTATTTACTGTTGGATGTAAAACATTAATCCCCCGATAAAGAAATTTAAAAAAAAAGAAAGGAACTATAATTACCAAAACAAAAATTACTAGGGAGAGTGGCATTATTTTAGATTATTTTTTTTGCAGATCCCTTTAATACGTGAAAATAGAATTCTTGTATTTATATATTATTTCAAGCTGTTGACATATGCTGCTATGGTTAAAATATATGAAAAAAATCTAGCTTCATACAGGCAAATAGTTGGAAAAGGGAACAAGCTCACAAACTCACCCTCCTTCTCCCCAAAGAATTTCCTGGGTCACTTCAGTAGTGCTTTGACTTTTGTCTGAGGTCAGAGAGAACTGCCAGTCAGGTCCAAGTGTCGAATGTGAGCAGTTTACTGGCTAGTTATGTGATTTTTGCACGTTGTTCAGCTTCATGATCTTACTTTTGTTTACCTGGAACACGGAGGTTTCATCTGACTGTTCATTTGAGACCGTTTGGCGATGTGGCTGATTGCTATGGAAGTTCTTTGTGGCATCAAAACGAGGGTTTGGAATACAGCACGTCACCTTTGCAGTTTTTTCTGTTTACCCAGTGGAGGTCTTTCTATAGCAGTTACATTTGCTACTTCATAGATGAAAGTGCAATATTGCTTTCATTCTGGTAGCCTACACACTCCAATGAGTGTGCCACTGCCCAACCCCGTCACTTTGTATATGACTTTTAAGCAAATGGAAAGTCTTTTATTCTAGGAGGCATTAAATGCCTTCATTATTCTTTTTTGTTTTCCTTCAAGCTGTGCTTCTTCTTCTAGCGTTCGCCCTTATTCCGTAGCCAGTTAACAGCGTCAGGTTCTTCCTAGCTTAATCTGTAAGTCAGTGCTCTGGTGGAAAGTTCATTCTGAGTTTAAGAAATCTGAAGGGAGGGAGTGGAGCTGTAGCGCAGCGGGTTAAACGCAGGTGGCGCAAAGCACAAGGACCGGCATAATAATGATCCCGGTTCGAACCCCGGCTCCCCACCTGCAGGGGAGTCGCCTTCACAGGCGGTGAAGCAGGTCTGCAGGTGTCTGTCTTTCTCTCCTCCTCTCTGTCTTCCCCTCCTCTCTCCATTTCTCTGTCCTATCCAACAACAACAACAATAATAACTACAACAATAAAACAACAAGGGCAACAAAAGGGAATAAATAAATAAAATAAATATTAAAAAAAAGAAAAATCAAAAAAAAAAAAAAAGAAATCTGAAGGGAATCTCGCCAAACCAAGGAATATTTCACTTTTTAAAAATGTTATGTATTTTGGTTATCTATATTCCATAAGTGAGTAAAAATACTTGGTAGTTGTCTTTCTATTCCTTACTTACTTCATTAAGCATAATCATCTCCATTTCCCAGACATTTTATTCTGAGGGATATATCATCGTTTTAATTACAGAGTAGTATTCCATCAATAAATATCCCATAATTTTTTTGTGCAGTCATTTGTCAATGGACGTGTTCGTTACAAATGATTAAAAGTACTCCAGAATTCACTATTCTCCAATGAAGAGTTAAGTAGGATTTTCTCTAGTCTATTTGTGTTTAATCATTCCTTAATATAGCAGTAATAGTAACGAGAATTTAGCTTATATTTTATTTCTAGAGCTTATAAGACATATTTATGAATAGTTCCTTTAGAGATTCTTGGCTATGTGGAGGGCCTTTCAGTGTACCGTTTTTAAAAGGTAAGAATTGTACTCTAATGGTGGGTGGGGACCACATCTGGTCAAGTGGCTAGTAGACTCATTCCCAGGACCAGAGCTCAAGTTGACCATGGGCTCCATGCCAGAGATCATGCTCTATAAAGTTTTTTCTGAGATACCACAGTGCAACTTTTAAAAAATATTTATTTATTTGTTTTCCCTTTTGTTCCCCTTGTTGTAGTTACTATTGTTGTTGTCATTGATGTCATCGTTGGACAGGACAGAGAGAAATGGAGAGAGGAGGGGAAGACAGAGAGGGGCCAAAAGATAGACAGCTACAGACCTGTTTCATCGCCTGTAAAGCGACTTCCCTGTAGGTGGGGAGCGGGGGCTCCAACCGGGATCCTTATGCTGATCCTTGGCTTCGCGCCACATGCGCTTAACCCGCTGCACCAACGCCCCAGGACTCCCGACTGTTCAACTTATTAATGACACAAGATGAGTTATGTCAATTCCATGTTATAAAAAACTTTAAATTACTCTGACTACAGTAGCATTTCATTTATTATCATTGAGACTTGGGATTTGGAAGTATATTTATAGTTGTAAAAATCATACAGGGTTAATAATACTCAACACCAGCTTAGAGCAGAGAGGGACATGAAGCTGTGTGTTTGCCATTTCTCTTTGCTGTGCCAACACGGGCTGTTAAAAAAATCCCTTTCGGGTGAGGTTGGAGGATGGGGTGAGGCGCTGTGTGAGACACAGAACTCAAGCCTATGTAGGTTTCTGACTCGTGCACGTTTTTCTTAAGCTACGCCTTCTTTGGGGAGCAGAGATACAGGTGTCGCTCCGCAAGAAACAAACCCAAGCAAAGTGATAAAAATGATTTTATTTCTATATATATATTTTTTGTTACAAGAGTACGCGTGTGGGGATATGCATGACATTTTTCTGTACCTCTTTAGTAACAGAGAGGTCTGGAGAATCCAGTTCAGTCATTGAGTGAAATCATAAAAGAATGCTAATGCCCCAGACCACTGAAAGATGAAGGCATTCTTAAAGTTGGAATTTACATTCTTGGAAGCTGTGCTGGACACCAGAAAACAGGCTAAGATAAGACAGCACCGGATAATCAAGAAAGCCAGTAGAACTTATAGATGTGGCCAGATTTCAGCACAGCTTCCAAGAATGATAGCACCCCCCGCAAGGAAGACTGGCTCAGGGGTGAATAGAAAAAAAAAAGTGTGGGATGATTGGCTTGAAGCGATTGTTAATGGCGTGACACAGTAAAATCACAAACAGTTCAACATAAAATGGGAGGGTAAAAAACATGTTTGAAATGATGAAGCACTTAGGTGACATCTGCTGTGCAACTCAGGCATCCAAGTTCCACATCTTCGAGGAAACACTCACGAAAGACATGTCTCTGATATCTGATGACTGTAAAAAATGGCGACTAATCCGTAGCACTGCAAAAACGGTATCATCTGTTTTCCATCTACACCATGCCTCGGCCTCGCGTGAGCTTAATGTGCAGCTTGGCGATACGAGAATCCGGCACGAAGCCCAGCCAGTCTATCTTGGCGTTACTCTCGATCGCACCCTGTCATTTCACGAACATCTCATAAAAACTGCAGCAAAGGTGGGCGCGAGGAATCACATCATTGCAAGACTGGCCAGCTCCTCATGGGGCGCGAGCGCTGCCACACTGCGATCATCCTCTCTGGCATTATGCTATTCCACTGCAGAATACTGTGCCCCAGGATGGTTCCGTAGCCCCCATGTCCACTTGGTCGACTCCAAATTATATTCCTCCATGAGGATCATTTCTGGAACCATCCGTTCCACCCCGGTTCCATGGCTGCCAGTTCTTAGCCACATCGCCCCGCCAGATATTCGTCGGGATGTGGCATCATCTAAGTTCATTTCCCACGTCTGCGCTCGACCGGACCTGCCAATCTACGCGGAGATCTTCGCCCACCCTGTCCAACGCTTGACGTCTCGTCACCCAATCTGGTCCCCTACGCCTACACTGAACTTCTCTGTTCCAGACTCTTGGAAACAGAGTTGGCAGTCAGCTGAGGTCAAGAACAAACACCTCATCACAGACCCCTGCGAGCGTCAACCCGGCTTTGACCTGGTACGTTATGACTGGGCCCTCCTCCATCGCTATCGAACAGGCCATGGCCGGTGCGCCGCTATGTTCCATCGCTGGGGGGCCAGAGATGACCCGAACTGCCCCTGCGGCTACAGACAGACTATGACCCACATAGTCAACGACTGCCACCTCTCCAGATTCAAAGGAGGTCTCGAAACTTTACATCAGGCTCAACCTGACGCTGTTGACTGGCTATGGAAGAAGGGCAAACACTAGAAGAAGAAGAACTTAGGTAAAAATTAATTAGTATGTAAAGACTTATTAAGTGAAACATAATGTTTAAAAGCATAAAGCATATGCACTAAAGGAGAAATAGAAAGCAGCCCAGAAAGCATTTAAATATTTATTTTATTTTTTAAGATTTTTAAAAACATTTATTGTTGCCCTTGTTTTACTGTTGTAGTTGTTATTGTTATTGTTACTGATGAGAGCCATCTTCATGAGGTGATACTACTCACATCCTTAAATAAAGCGATAAAACGGTATACTCTCCATTGGCGACTGAACCCAGCTTTAGATTTCTGTGTATAAGGAGCACTACACCTCGGCCCCTTTTAGTAGTAAACAATCGTCAAGTCTTTGATTTTCTTATCCTAAGGTTTTTCTCAGAAATGCAGATAGATGAGGATGCAGCCTTACCCAAACTCACTCAAAACCACATTTCTGAATTGCTTTTGATCAGTTTTGTGTGTGTATGTGCACGTCAAACACATCGATAACCAACAACAAGCCCAAATATGAAATGTAAGGCAGAACTAAGACATTTGTGGCACACAAAGTGTCGTGCGTATAAAATAGCATCCTCGTTTAAGAGCCAAGTTACAGAATAAGTATGTGGCTTTCAAAGGCCGAAGATTCTGCAAACCTGTACAGAAAAATCGAAGTCAGTAGTAGGACTGGAGGAGTTATTGTCCACATACACAGACACAGTTAGAATATCAAATAAACGCCATTGAAATAGCCCAGCTGACAGAGTGCAGGACTTGTACGCTGAAAACTCCTGGCTTAGCCTTCAGCCTTGCATATATCAGAGTGATGCTCTGGTTTCTCCCTTCCTTTCACAACATTAAATAAAATGCTGGTGGGCTTGTGAAATGTGGTAAAATTAATTGCTTTGAGTCCCTTGTCCTCTGTTCCCCTCTCCACACTAAGAGCACATTCCCCAGACCTCTGGCTTCCATGTAATTGTCAGCTGAACAGTTCAGAGCTCTGAGTCTGATGGCCTGAATGACTTCTTAGTTTGTGGAGAAAGAACTTGACAATCTTAGGCCTTTAATTTTTTTTTTTTTTCTTTTTAGGCAGTATAGGGAGCATAGCAAGTCATTTAGTGCAACTGACCTTTGTTGTCATTGAATGTGGACAATTTCTCCTTTGTACCCTGTACCTAGTTCTACAGTCTAAAAAGATTTCCTTGGGGGAGGCCCTGACTCCTGGCACCTACTTTTAGCTACAGAGAATTGTCTCACCCTCTTCAAACAATCTTCCACATTTCAGGATTTACTGGGTTTAATACATAAATAATGGAATAATTATTTTAAGTGATGGATTGCATTTTTAAAGATGTAAGCATACATTTTTTTTCCCCTAGAGGAATGAATTGCTGATACTTGTAGCAATGTGGGTGAATCTCAGAACCAGATAGCAGAAGCTGTACACCAGCTGAGTGTATTTATATAATATTTTGAAACACAAAACTATCAAAACAGAAGTTAGACAGATGGTATTAGAAATAGTGGTGGAGGGAGTGGGCGGTAGCACAGCAGGCTAAGTGTACATGGTGCAAAGTGCGAGGACCGGTGTTAGGATCTGGGTTCCAGCCCCCAGCTCCCCACTTGTAGGAGGGGGTCGCTTCACAGACGGTGAAGCAGGTCTGCAGGTGTCAATCTTTCTCTTCCCCTGTCTGTCTTTCCCTCCTCTCTCCATTTCTCCCTGTCCTATTCAACATCGACGTCATCATCAACAATAATAACTACAACAATAAAAACAAGGGCAACAAAAGGGAATAAATAAATATTAAAATAAATAGTGGTGGAGAAGTATCTGAATAGTGTGAAAATCCAAACTAAATATAACTATATGCTGGTCTAAACATTCATATACTGAGGAAAGACGCAAAACTACTATAGGTGTCACATCACACTGGCAGCGATGGGAGAGTTGGAGAAATCATGAAATTTGTGTTGTTACCACTAGGTTTGTTTTGTTTAGTGTGCACACCACTCACTTTGTTTTAGAAATAAATTTTAAAATAAAGATAATGTAAACCATAATGAAAAAAAAAGAGAAATAGTGATGGGAAAAGAGTTACTGAAAATGAAGTACATTTTGTGGTGAAGAAAATACAATTTAGGTTTACACAGGTAAAGTAAAAAAGTGTACGGCTTTGGCTTTCTAAAAGTAGCATGAATACAGTTACTTATCTTTTTTTTTTTTCTTTCTCCAGGCTTATTGCTGGGCTCTGTGCCTGCACCATGAATCCACCACTCCTGGAGGCCATTTTTCCCCCTTTTGTTGCCCTTGTTGTTGTAGCCTTATTGTGGTTATTATTATTGCCATTGTTGATGTTGTTCGTTGCTGGATAGGACAGAGAGAAATGGAGAGAGGAGGGGAAGACAGAGAGGGGGAGAGAAAGACAGACACCTGCAGACCTGCTTTACCACCTGTGAATCAACTCCCCTGCAGGTGGGGAGCCGGGGGCTCGAACTGGGATCCTTATGCAGGTCGCTTTGCGCCACATGCGCTTAACCCACTGCGCCACCGCCTGACCCCCCCCACAATTACTTATCTTGAGTTAGCCAGCCAGTGTCCACTACTTCTAAGTGATAATTTTTATAGCAGCTATAGAAAATCAATTAGCCTTCCCGGATACTCATAATTCCTGTTCCCTGTGCTTGAAAAGCATTCTACCACCTCTCACTTCCACTTTAGTTCACCAGAGATTAATTCTTTTCAAACTTCAGGTCTTCCATTCACTACTACTCCCTTAAATGGGTTTACTTTTGTAATGGACCTATCTATGGCTTCCTTCCTACCACCAACTCCTGAGCAAGTTTAAAACAATCATCATTTATTTCCTTCATAACATACCCCTTTCTGTAATTTCACTTTTGCTTATTTATTTATTTGCTTATTTTTTAAAATTTATTTCGATTTTTCCACGTAAGATTATCAGCACTACAGCATCTGGCATCATTTCCTTACTGTTCACAGATAACATCCTTCGTTATATTAGTAGAATCTGACTAGTGATAGGCACTCTGAACAGTGAATTAGATTAGGGGGTGGTTATTTCAGCTAGAAGTCAGAGCAAGCTTCTTCTGTACATGTGCACGAGGAAAATCAGTTTCTAGTACAGAGCAGCAGCAATTACCGGAACCACATAGACACTTGAACCTGTCGAACAGGGTAAAGGCCAGAGTTAAACCCACACGTTTAGACACCTAATATGTGAGAACGTGGCCAGAAATGTCCAATGGGGGAAAATACTGTCTTTTCAGCAAAGGGTGCTGGGAGAACTGGACAACTACATATAGAAAAATGAAACTAGACCACGACTTAACACCATGCACCAAGATTAGCTCAAAAGAGATCAAAGATCTACTAAAAATATTAGAGCCGAAACTATAGAGTTACATAGAAGAATCAACTGGTGAGACATTTCAGCATCAGAGATGGATTTGGACACACAACTCCGTGGGTGAAGGAAACCAAAACAAGAGTAAATAAATGAAAATACATCACATTAGAAAGCTTCCACACGGGGGTCGGGCGGTGGCGCAGTGGGTTAAGTGCATGTGGCGCAAAGCGCAGGGTTCGAGCCCCCGGCTCCCCACCTGCAGGGGAGTCGCTTCACAGGTGGTGAAGCAGGTCTGCAGGTGTCTGTCTTTCTCTCCCCCTCTCTGTCTTCCCCTCCTCTCTCCATTTCTCTCTGTTCTATCCAACAACGAATTGCGTCAACAAGGGCAATAATAATGACCACAACGAAGCTACAACAAGGGCAACAAAAGGGGGAAAAAAAAATGGCCTCCAGGAGCAGTGGATTCATGGTGCAGGCACCGAGCCCAGCAATAACCCTGGAGGAGGAAAAAAAAAAAAAAAAAGAAAGCTTCCACACATCAAAAGAAGACTCCACAAAGATAAATAGGCAACAGAGAAACTGGGAAAAGACATTTACACACTACACATACGACAAGCAGAAAAATGTGTTTGCAATGGCTATAACAACAAAGAAGGAAGATTGGAACCAAAAAAAGTGAGCATTTTCCCCCTCTGCTCACTTTTCCTCTTTTAAATTCCTTATTGCTGTATCATCGAAATATCCGAGAGCTAATTTTCTTTTGAAAAGGGGAGATAGTTGAGTAAAGAAATGCTTAACAAACCAACAAGTCTTGGTGACCTGTATGTGGACTGAAAGAGAAGAATTCGTATTAGCTCTTTGGGATGAGGACGACGGTGACGATTTTAGTGGGTATACAGAACAGTGTGACGTTAACCAGCTACTCCACTTCTGAGTATTGATCTGAAGAGTTTCTAAGAGGCAGAAGCATTCCCATGTTTATTATAACATTACACACAATAGCCAAGAATGCAAAACAACTGTATGGCCTATCAGTGGAAGAGAGAGTAAAGATGTGATATGTCTGTTGTTTCAGCGTTTATGGACAGTACTATGCTAAGCCAGGAGGGAAAAGATGGACGCTGTCCCTTCGCTTCTGTGTGGTCCATAAAGAAACAAAACCAGTGAGCAAGGCAAATGAAACACCTGTACACTCACAGAACATAACAGCAATGGCCAAAAGGGAAGGGGAGGCACTAGGGGTGGCAAATTGGATTTCAAATGTTCAGTTCCGTGGTGATTGATGCAAACTAGACTTCTGCTGGTGAACATACTGCAGTTTATATAGAAAAGTGAATTTATAATGTGGTGTATCTGGAACATAGAGAATGTTTACAGTCATTGTTTAATTAAAAAAAAAGTAAAATACTGATTTTACTTTGCAATCTTCAAGTTTCATGGGATTGCAATGCAATTCTCCAACTTGGGAGGGAAGGCTTCATTGTCAGTCCTGACTTACTAGTTACTCATTTTCAGATGAAGTCAAGGGACCTACTAGTTAGTGTGCTCTAAGACAACAGACAAGACTGAGAGAAAAAGCTGACTGTATAGCATTGGAAACACTAGCACTTTCTGAAAGTAATTAGCAAAGGAAATATGACCAGAAAAGTAGGAGAATATTTGGGACTGGGAAGTACAGGAGGCAAGAATTTCAGTAAGAAGTGAAGAGTTGCAAAAGCTCTAAGGAGAAAAGAAAGAGCCTTTGGGCTTATCAACAAGCAAGTGTTGATGTCTCTTACAATGTGATGTCAGGGCCGGGGTGATACCTTTCCTGCAGAGGGTGAAATGTGATTGTCCGTGAAGAAGTGGGAGGAAAAAAGATAACAGGAGAGAAGAAGTTAAGGAAAGGCTTTATTTTCCATGCACTTTTGTTTCTTTTTTGAAGAAAGGCAGACACTAATCAAGAAATGTCCTGAAGTGGTCCGGGAGGTGGCACAGTGGTAAATCATTGGATTCTCATGCATGAGTTCCCGAGTTCAATCCCCGGCAGCACATGTACCAGAATGATGTCTGGTTCTTTCTCTCTCCTCTTATCTTTCTCATTAATAAATAAATAAATTCTAAAAAAAAAATAAAAAAAATGTCCTGAAGAGGCTGTGAAGGCGTGGGAGAAAGTGTACAGAAGGGGAATCCACTCTGAAAGGCGGCGCTGAGAATTTTTTCTCTTGAAACTAGAACTATTGCTATCATTTTTTAGCATTCTACTTGCTTTGGAGTCAGACATTTCTGAAAAAGAATCCTAAACCTACATCTTATTAACTGAGCCAACTTGGGAAGGCAACCTTAGGATAGATTTTAAGAGTTGTAGGGGCTCCATTAATATATTTTGGTTTTATGCTTCAGTAAAGATTGCAAAGGGCAGAGGGAGATAGCATAATGGTTATGCAAAGATTGTCCTGCTTGAGGCTCAGAGTTTTAACCCTGCCCCCTGCCCCTCCTCCTCCAGACCCCCACCATAAAGCTAGAGCTGAGTAGGACTCTGGTAAAAACAAAACACTAATGAACTTTCAGCCAGAATGCTCACTTTCTTCTGCACCCCCAAAAGGAATTTTGTTCCATACTTTTGACCAGAGAGGGCTCTGAACTCCAGCTTTATCAGTCATGGAAAGAGAAGAGAAAAAAAGGGAGAGCATTTGAGAATAGCAATAGGTGTATATTCCAAAGTGACTTGGAAAGAAAGAGAAGATGGGACCACGGGGGGAAATAAAATAAGCCAGTTCATACAAATATAGACAGCTGTAGAAATAACAGTTAGCCTGATATAGCTTCTAATAGAGGGAATGGGGACACAGAACTCTGGTGGTGGGGACGGTGTGGAGTCGGACCTGTTATCTTATACTTTTGTAAATCAATATTAAATCACTCATAGAAATTTAAAAAAGTCCTATAGAAAGTTTCTGAGACTTGTCTTCATATTTGGTATTAGTGCCTAGAATAGAATAGTCTCATAGATAGAACTGGCAAATTTATACAATAGTTCTATCCCAACTTGCCCCCACATATTAACTTTCCTGTTATTTTATTAACCACGTAATGTTTAGTTTTGTTTGCCACTGGGTTAGTCATTGTTAGCCATTGTTAGCCATTGTTTGTCCAATGACTCCACTGCTGCCTGGGATGGCTTTTTTATCCCCTTCGAGAGACAGATAGAAATCAGGAAAGAAGGAGAGAGAGTGAGAAGGGGAGGGGAAAGAAGAGAGAGAGAAAGAGAGAGGGAGAAAGAGAGAGGGGGAGGGGAAAGAGAGAGAGAGAGAGAGATGCACAACTGCTTCATTGCTCATGAATCTTCCCTCCAGCAGGTGAGGACTGGAGGCTTGAACCCAAGTCTCAGAGATGGCCATGTGTGTGCTCTATTGGGTGCACCACCACCCCAGCCTCCTTGCCCCGCTGTTTTTTTCACTCATTGCTGAGAAAATGTTGATTTGCAAGGTTGTTGTTCCACTAGGGTAAGATTCCGTATCTCCCTAGCAGAGGGGTCAGAATACTTCATCCTTTACCAAACCATCACCTTTCTCTAATGTAGGACACTGGGGCCTCACTTGCCCCTTCTCAATCCACCCCCCCAAGGGGATTTTTAAATATTAACTTCCATCAGATAATGTAGAAAGAATTAGCTGAAAGGTGATATTTATTTATTTATTTATTTATTTATTGCCTCCAGCGTTATTGCTGGGGCTCGGTGCCTGCACCACAAATCCACTGCTCCTGGAGGCCTTTTTTCCCCCATTTGTTGCCCTTGTTGTTTATCATTGTTGTTATGATTGCTGTTACTGCTGTCATTGCTGTTGGATAGGACAGAGAGAAATGGAGAGAGGAGGGCAAGATAGAGAAGGGGGGAGAACGATAGACACCTGCAGACCTGTTTCACCGCATGCTTGTGAAGTGATACCCACCCCCTGCAGGTGGGGAGCTGGGGGCTCAAGCCAGGATCCTTACTCTAGTCCTTGTGCTTCCTGCCATGTGTGCTTAATTGGATGCACTACCGCCAGACCCAGACCCCCAGGTGATGTTTACTTTTACTGTGGCTCATTTCTGAAAGTGGGGGCAGGGCAGCCCTGGGGGACTGCATTGTCCTGATAGATATAACTGAAAGGAGACACAGTAAGTGAAAAGTGATTCTGAGGAGTAGGGATAAGAGCTGCTTAGGGAATTCTTCCCTTCTGAAATATGTCTCCAAAGACTAACTCCAAAGCCAAAAACCCAACGGTTCCTGGATTTCTTCTATTAAGAATGTGATAATCCCAATGTGTATATGTATATGTATATGTATATGTATATGTATATGTATATGTATATGTATATGTATATGTATATGTATATGTATATGTATATGTATATGTATATGTATATGTATATGTATATGTATATGTATATGATGTATGTGTATGTGTATATGTATATGATGTATATGTGTATGTGTATATGTATATCCCCTCTCTTAAGAGTTTTTGCCAGGGTTAGTGCATTGCTCATATTTGTATGCTCCAGTTTCTGTTTGTTTCATTTCAATCCATGCTCTTAGAGCATTCCTAGGGTCCCTTAAAAGCTGTGGGCACACTCTTCACTTCTGTGCTCTCCCCTCCATCCAGCGTTAAGCCCATTGCAGCATCTCTGGTGACTGCTGGGTAATTATGAATGGACTCACCTACACTGTTCTGATTCTATTGTAGACTCCAAATAGCAAAGTGTATACATCTTAACTGACAAAGATTTCAAATTATGTAGGTCTCAAAGAAGATTATGTAGGCTACTGAGGTTATTCAGATTCTTGACAGGCAAGTGTATAGTACAAAAGGTCCTGGATATTGTGCTTAAATTGCACGTGTAACGGGACTGCTGTGGCCACTCAAAAGCTGGTTTAAAGATAATGACACCACGGTCTACTTTGACAAAGTTCTTTGCAATTTGGAACTTAGTTAATAATATATTACTCATTTTAGCGGCACTATTCCCTCTACACTGGTCAGAGCAAAGCCTTTTTTTCACAGGAGAAAGCTGGAGTTATAAAGGACTTTATGTTTACAAAATTGATGAGTGGCTAAGCTGTTGCTCGAACTCCCTACGTTCAAGTTCAGTGTGCTTCGCATCCCTCTACCTTCACACAGAATTGACTGTTTTTCTCTGGGACAAGAGGTTCCTGCAGATGTGGGGACATCACTATGGAGAGATAAGAAGAGTTCCAGCTTCTTAATTCAAACTATGATACAGCACACATGCATTGATCTGAAACCATTTCTTCACCTGCACTTGATATATGTAGGCAGAATTTGGAAAAAAAAAAGAATCTGGGAAAGGTACAAGATCATTTCCTCTTCAGTCAAAATAAGGGGTTAAAATTGATCCTATGAAAAGGGTGAGATGAACAAGAAAAGTCCTGAATTCTCTAGATTCCAAAACTAGACCAAAAGGCAGAATTTCCTCCCTAATGTCTTTTTCAGCTTATAGGGAAAAAGTTAGGGAGTGTGTGTGTGTGTTTGGGGGAAGGGCTAAGGGAGGGGAGAATAGGACTCTTCTAACAGGCTCTCTTTAAAAAAAAGGGGGTGTGTGTGAACGTTTCTGTGACGAAGCCCCATTTATGTTTAAAATCTAAATAAGATAGGGACAGTTCAAGGCACAGAGGCTCGTGCTCTGATTTGGTTGTTTACCATCAATCAGACCGTTGCTTGGCAGACACTGGATGGTTATGAGCCTGAACAAGCTGCAAAGGGGCAGGGAAAGAAGTGGAGGCAGCATTCTTCCTATTTAAAGCTGCATCGCTCGAAAAAAGTTTTCACAGACTGTGCTGGAGCTGGTGCTGAAAAAAGGGGGTTTGCAGAGGCTGCCCTGCTGGTGCTGAAGGAAGAGCCCGCAGCTGACTTCATGGTGCTACAATAAGAATCTCCTTTTCACTCCCAGGAGGACCTACATGTCTGATATTTAGACACAATGGCAAACTGGGTGGAAGCAAGACCTCTCCTCATCCTAACTGTTTTATTAGGGCAATTTGTCTCAATAAAAGCCCAGGAAGAAGGCGAGGATGGTGAGTTGGCCGTTTGCTTTGCTTTGGGTGTTTCTTGCCTGATCTGGGAAGGAGGTGGGATGTTTAGCTTTAGGAAGAACAAGAAAAGGAGAGGTGCTGGGAAAGAGGGCTGACTGATTTGTACCTGGGAGAAAATCAATCGATGTGGAGCTGTTGGAACACAAACTCTCCCTCTCTCTCTCTCTCTCTCTCTCTCTCTCTCTCTCTGCCTAGGATGATTTTTTTTTTTTTTTTTGCCTGAATGTACACAGTGTGAGTTCAAAATGAGAAGACTTTGAAAACAGAGCGGTAAAGTCACTTTTAGTTAGAGAAACTGTTTTGTGGGCTGGAGTTTTCAGAGCCAGGAAAAAGTTGCAGTAGAAGCTGGGCAGGGTGGAGTCTTTTTCTGTACTGCAATTCCCTGCTTCATAAAAATTCTTTGTTTGGAAAAACCTCCGCAGCCACTTTGTCAACTGAATTTTCTTTTGTCTCTGGTTTCAGAAGCTTTTCTCTGTACTTAAACTTCGCCGTTTTCATCTGGGTTCCTATTATCGCTCTTGCTTACTGAGAAAGTCTTCTTTATTTCTCCATGACAGAGGCTGATAGAAGCCAGATTTCTTAAACAGTGGTATTTTCCCACCCTACTGACTTGATTATCAGGACAGTTGTTCTTCCCTGTTGGATGGGGGAAGAGAGGACATCAGCATGCCTTATTCGCAGTGGATTTGCCATCGAGTATAATTATGGGTATTCTCCTTGAGACCCAACTTTCTTTTCTCTCTTTCCCTCTCCCTCCCCCTATCCCTCCCCCTCCCCCTCCCCCTCCCCCTCTCCCTCCCCCTCCCCCTCCCCCTTCCCCTTCCCCTCCCCCTCCCCCTCCCTCTCTCCCCCTCCCCCTCCCTCTCCCTCCCTCTCCCTCGCTCTCTCTGTCTCAGACAATCTCGCCTGGTTACCGAGTTTTTCCATATGCAATCTGCATATGCCAGAATTGGGAAATGTAATATAGTTCGGCAAAAATACTTGACCGTTATAGAATATAAGAACATATTTCAATTAGTTTCATTGATTATTAAGTTCTTGCTCCCCAGGACTGAAATTTCAAATGTTATCATGTCCTCTTTCACAATAGACTATCAGAGAGTTTCATCTCTATTGAGAATCAAACTTTTAAAAACTTAACATGTTACTATTTCCAAAAATGCATTTTTATACATAATTCACACAGAATACATGTTGTCTGTGTAAATGTATTTTTCAATCCTGCTTCTGTGTGTTCTCTGCTCTAAAGATGTTCATAAAATTAATTTATAGAACACAAGCTCCAAAAAACCATTTTGGAGCGGAAATAAAAATCTGGGATGATTTTTTTTCCAACGGTCTGTCCAGAGTCCCATAGAGGGGGCACTTTCTAAAATCCTGGAAACTTTCATGTCGAGTAATTTATAAAAGGTAAAAAAACTCGAGTTTTCATGGAATAATGTGCATGTAATGATGATATCTTGTTTTGAGAGGTGGGAAAGATAATTGAACAGGGAGGAAAAGTGAAGGGGGGGGGCAATACAGAGAGACCATGACAGAAGTAGGAAGTCTGAGTATAAAAGAAGCACTGAACTCCCCTCCCCCATTCAAAAACCCAATAACTTTAATTTCAAACATAATTAACACAACTTGCTTTATTAATGCATTTGGAAATAAGTAACTTTTACAAAGTATGGAAATCATTGACTGTTGGACTAAATGAAACAATGTTTCGTAAGGTATGACAGTGGGCATATGTTAAAAAACTTTCCTTAACACATAATTAGTGTAGGTGTCTGAAAAAAAAAACACACCCCAGAATTCAATATTCTTTTATACTCACTTACCTAACTATTGGGAGTGTGATGCTCAGTGCAAAAAAGGCCCCATTTCCAGCATCCTCCAGCATAACTAAGTAAAACAGAAATCAGAATTCTAAACTTTAGGGTAAGAGCAATTGCTTTTACACATGTTATGAGTATTAAATTCATCTGTTTACTACCCCATCAAAGAGAATGTATTTGATAATTTGGTAGCAAAACAAAGTAGTTATGTCACAATTAAAGGTCATATAGAAAAAAAAAATTCCAGAATACAGTATGATCAGAGCTTTGTAACTTGTATCATGCCTATTCTGGTTTAAATGGTATTGTATAAATACCTGTATTGTCTTGTTTAGTCTGGTCAGAAGCTTAATAACACTTATCAGAATTATGAGACATCATTTGGTTTTAAGTTTCAGGACAAATAAAATTAAGTAAATGCTTTAAACTAAAGAAATACCTAAGACACAAATAAGCAAGTACTTTTTTTTTTTTTTCAATTTTAGTAAAGTGATATAATGTGGTGTTGGTCTTGTTACAGATGTATCTCTTGGAAATGCAGAGACCTGTTATCATCTGTGGGCATATACTTTCTAGTTTTGCCTTTTTGTCCCCTCAGGATCTTAAGGTATATCTTTTCCTCTATCTGAATGTAGTTACTTCCTGGAAGTCTGAAACACAAGTACAGTGCTTATCCAATAGAAGGACTTATGCAAAGATGAAATCAAAGTAAATAAAGTTTTAGGCCTTCCAGGCCAAACTCATTACTGCTTCTCACTAGATGTTAAGATCAGAGTTGGATTGTTAAATATATATATATATATGAACTGAAGGAAAATTTGGGTGTTGGGCCATTCAGTTGAAACTACTAAATAACAAAAATCAGTGAAGATGACCAAGTCGGCTTTGGACAAGTTTTTTTCAGTGTGTGTTTGTGATGGGGGCAGCTTGAAGGGTTTTCCATTTGTAGTTCATAAGGAAAAATACTAGTTCACATATGGTAATTTTTATATTCCTAAATAAAGGTTGAATATGTAAGTGGCTCTATCAGTTATTTCCATTATTATTGTAAATATACATATTGAATCTTAGAAAATCATATTTTGATGAATATTTGACTTTAGTAGTAGAGGAGCAGTGGGGAGAGGAGGAGAAGATACAGAAATGAGCTTTGTTGGGGGTTAGAGAGACACCTAGCTGGGCAGGACCTGTGCCTTGCTGTGCATGGCTCAGATCTGAGTCATCGAACCACATGACAGATGCTGTGGTGTCTCTTCCTCCTTCTCTCTCTCCTGCTTTCTCTCTCTCTCTCTCTCTCATTCTCTCTCTGAGTGAATGAAAAGCAGCCCAGAGCAGTGAAACCACATATGCATGAGGCCTTAGTCCCCCTCTCCAACTTCCTCTTCTCCCCCCAAAAAAAGTAAGGTTCTGTTTTATTTCCAGAGACTGTAAAAATAAACAAGTAAGCAGACAGACATTTCTCTATCAGCAGAGGACAAGGAGCCTGTGGAGAAGTGAATATATATATGCCTAGTTTAAACCATTCTAAACTTAAACTTTTCAGAAAGCATTGCATACACCAAAAACTATAACTATAAATGCCAGATTTGGCTCACAGACCTTAACTTCACAACCCTGTCATTGCAATCTGACATTGATATCCTGGACCCAAGTCAAATTCTGACTATTCAATGATGAAGAATGCATAGTTATTTTAAAAATATTTTTTTACTTAATTTTGTCAACTGGGCCTTCATGCATACATAATTAAAAAATATATTTATGAAATGGAAATATTGACAAGACCATAGGATATGCGGGTACAATCCCACACAGTTCCCACCACCAGAACTCCATATCCCATTTCCTCCCCTGATAACTTTCCTATTCTTTATCCCTCTGGGAGTATGGACCCAGGGTCATTGTGGGATGCAGAAGATGGAAGGTCTGGCTTCTGTAATTGTTTCCCCGATGAACATGGGCGTTGACAGGTGGATCCATACTCCCAGCCTGCCTCTCTCTTTCCCTAAGGGGATGGGCTCTGGGGAAGCGGGACACATTGATGTGGTCATCTGCCCAGGGAAGTCTGGTTGGCATTATGGTTGCAGCTGGAGCCTAGTGGCTGAAAAAGGGTTCAGCTATAAAGCAGAACAAATCGTTGACTAATCATGAGCCTAAAGGCAAGTGTCGCTTGCCGTGGCTGCAGGACGCAGAAAAAGGAGGTTTGGAGCAGAAAGAGAACACAATCCTTTATTTGCGCTGGCCCCTCAGAGTTGGGTGAGAGAGCAGCAGTTTGGGTCATGTGGAGGCAGTAAAAATGGCCGCCTCACGCAGCAACCTTCCCTGGGTCTAATCACCGAAGTGAAGGGCGGGCAAGAGAGCAAGGGCCAGAAGAAGAAGGGCTTTTATGGGAAGGGGGAGGAGTAACCAAAGCACTCCAACTATCTCGCGAAATTGACAATGCCCTGAGGGCACAACATGGCACAGGCGCTCCGAGAATGTCCCAACTCTCTCGGAACTAGCAATAGCCTGAGGCGACAACATGGCAGACATGACTGCATCTGCACAATTTCCCAGCAGGCAAGAATATCGCAGAGGAAGATTTGGGGGTCTCCGTTCTGGAAAACCAAGTAGGTCTACTTTAGGTGTATTCCAAGGAGGCCATGACTTTACTGGTTTTTGCCTGAGTCTGGCAGCTAACATGAAAGTGGACCCAAGGTTTAAGGTCGCTTTCTCATTAAGAGACAGAACAACAGTGAGAGGAAGACACCACGGCATAGAGTGGCTCCTAGCGCCCTGGCGCTCCCATGTGGTGCTGGTACTTTAGATTGTGCTCATGGTAACAGTCCTCACCAGGCACAACTATTCCTCTGACATTCCCAGTCAGCTTGTGTCCTCCTGCATTTTTATTATGCTGTGTTGGCACTTGCTGTCTTATTAGAATATAAATATAAGGAGCCAGTTACTTAATACTCAGTAGTATGTGTGCAGGATCATTTTAAAAAGTTTTGTTTTTAAACCAAAGCACTGCTCAGCTCTGGCTTCTGGTAGTTCAGAGGACTGAACCTGGGACTCTGGTGCTTCAAGTGTGAAAATCTTTTGCATAACCATTATGCTGTCTCCTCTGTCTGTCAGATAGGATCATTTAAAAAGAGGTAGAGAATATGAATACTAGTTTAAGATACTTGCTCACTCGCACATTGTTTTGTGCTCATTTACTGAAATAGATCCTCGTGGATCAAACTTTTTTTTTTTTAATAGGTGTTTTCATCCAGGTTCAGTGGTATGTAGTGGAATGTGGAAGCTTATATACATAGACACAATATTTTTTGTATGTAGAACAAGCTTTTAATTATGTTGGGAAAGGCTGGTAGACTGGCTCTACAAAGTCATCCTGGACTTATTCTCTTTCTAGATATCCAGGGGCAGAGCTCCAGCTCTTGCACATAATTTCTTTTTGTTTTATAGTTTCTTTTTTTGCTATTTATTTTATATTTTTAAATTGTTATTTTTCTATTGGGTAGAGACAGCCACAAATTGAGAGGGAAGGGGGTGACAGAGAGGGAGAGAGACAGAGAGAGACACCTGCAGCCCTGCTTCACCACTCGTGAAGATTTCCCCCTGGAGGTGGGGACCAGGGGCTCAAACCCTGGTCCTTACGCTTTGTAACATGTATGCTCAACCAGGTGTGCCACCACCGGGCACCTTGCATATACTTTATAGGCATTTGCATAGAGGATGGAGACAAAGGCTGTGGAGCTCTCTTTTCAAAGAAATGGAATCTCTGACGTCTTTTGCAATCATTTAACTTTACTTATCAGCCAGAATTTAGTCAGATGGTTGCACTGAATTACAAGGGTAGCTAGGAAACATAGTCTTTTTCAGCTATAAGAAGCTATGTGGAGTTTTGTTATGAAAGATATGAAGGGGGTGGGTGTAAATAGCATGATGATTATGCAAAGAGACTCTCATGCCTGAGACTGAAGTCCCAGGTTCAACCTCCTGCACCACCATAAGCCAGGGCTGAGCTGTGCTCTGGTTAAAATATATATGGGAGTGTATGTGTATGTGTTAGGAGCAAACTACAGTCTTGGCTACATCTCATCAAGATAGGTGTCTGTAACACTCTCTTTCCCCAGATTAGGTCCATTATTATATGTCAGAGCCTGAAATCCCCCCTCCCTCCTGCCCTCTTTCCCCAGAGCCCTTTGCTTTGGTGCAGTACAGCAAAGCCAGTCCAAGTTTTACTTTGTTTCCCCTTTCTGTTCTTGTTTCTTAAGTTCTGTCCATGAGTGAGCTCATCTTATATTCACCCATCTCTTTCTGGCTGATCTCACTTGACGTGATTCCTTCAGGCTCCATCCAAAATGAAGTGAAGAAGGTGACTATCTAGCAGTTTCGTAATCTCCTCATCTGCTGAGAGTCCTTGAACTTCACTAAGCTGTTTGTCCTCACATGAAATGTTGAAAACTTTTGTGTACCCTATTGGTTGGATGAACGTCTTTGGAGACTCTTAGGAATTTTGCAGGTGTTTTGCCTGGAATTTTGCAGGTGTTTCTAGAACGCTTAGTGGAGTCACAAAAATTCATACTTTAATCTATTTTCAGTCAGATACACACTAACTAGTAGCTTATTTTTTATGTTCACCAAAATCTTTGATGTTTTGGAGAACCTTCTGGATTTGTTTAACGTCTGCATTTTATTTGTTCTCCATTCCCTTGAGGGGGGACTTGTTCTGTCACTCTTACTCTCTTTCCCATAACTTTGGGAATTTCCCCTTGGCCTGTAAACAAGTTCAACCCTCTCCCAGGGCTTGAGTCTGGCTCCTAGGCATCCCGCTTTATCCCAGCTACTTTAAAGGAGCAAGTCTAGCTTTCCGTGTCTGCCTTCCTTCCTGATCACACTCACAGGTCACTGCACTTTGACTTCGTTGCTTGATTTAGTTGTCTTGATGATGATGGATGTGTAATGTTCCAGTGGGCTCCTTTCACCTAACCTCATAGGCCTTTCTCCTCTATGTTATGCCAGTGACTGTTTCCCTGACCTCTTTGTAGCTTCTCTTTCTACTAGCTGACCTTTCCTTTCAGGTCTCATCTATGGACTCCCTTTTTCTTCCTCACCTCTCAGTTTTCTTTCTTTTTTTTTTTTTTAATTTTTATTTATTTATTTATTTTCCCTGTTATTGCCCCCCCCCTTTTTTTTTACTGTTGTAATTGGTGTCATTGTTGGATAGGACAGAGAAAAATTGAGAGAGGAGGGGAAGACAGAGAGCAAGAGAGAAAGACAGACACCTGCAGACCTGCTTCACTGCCTGTGAAGCGACGACACCCCCCCCCCCCCCCCGCGCAGGTGGGGAGTCAGGCTCGAACCTGGATCCTTATGCCAGTCCTTGCACTTCATGCTGGACTCCCTCAGCTTTCTTTTTACAGGAGCACTGCTCAGCTCTGCCTTATGGTGGTGTGTGTGTGGAGGGGGTGGGGGAGATTGAACCTAGGAGGCTCAGGCAGGAGTCTGTTTGCATAACCATTAGGCTATCTACCCCCTACCCTCAGCTCTCAATTTTTCTAATGACATTTAATTCACTTGTTTTCTCTGACTGTTTGTCCTCTTCCTAGATCATCTAGGGATCTGTTTACATTCAGGGTTTTGCTTAATAGCAAAATGCTGACCAGGCTTGATGTCTGCTCCAAGCCTGACTTTCCACATGGACTTTAGCTCCCCACTGGACAGCCCATAGCCACTTAAAGATCAGTGCTTCCAAAATTCAGTTCATTATCACCTCCCCGAGACTGACTCATATTTTAATGTATTTCTTTTTTAAATATATTTTTTATTACTTATTATTGAATAAAGAGGGAAATTGAGAGGGGAAGGGGAGAAAGAGAAGGCAAGAGACAGAGAGACACCTGCAGTCCTGCTTCACCACTCATGCAACATTCCTCCCTGCAGGTGGGGATTAGAGGTTTGAACCTCGGTCCTTAAGCACTGTGATATGTGCGCTTAACCAGGTGCACCACTGTCTGGCCCCTAAATGTATTTCTTATATCAGCTAAGAGCAATGCCATCCTACGTGGTCAATCAAGCAAAATTCCAACCAGTCATAAACTTCTACCATTTTATTTACTAAATATGTCTGTATCTGCCTCTTGTGTGCCACAGGTGTCTGAGTTCAGACTCTCACCATCTGTTCTGGAATCTAACAATACCACCTACACCTTTCTCCTCGCCTCTCACAGGGCCACTTGCCCAGCATTTCTGTAGGGCCCTTTTCACCCAGTGTGATGTAACACTGAAATGTGATCATGTCATTTACCTTCCTTAACCTCCCTTTAGCTTCATGACTTGAAGAAAGAATAATTTTCAAGATTTTTTAGCGTGGTATATAAGGCCCTTCAGGATCTGGCTACTTTTAGAATTTTAATTACATGAACTTCCATTCTCTGCTTCAGCATAAACCATCACCTATGACTCTTACCTCTCACCAGACACACATGCACGCGCAGTTTTTCTTTTCATCACCTTTACTTTTCGGGTTCAAATTCACTATAGTTTTTCCATGCATATAGATCAGTAGAGTATTTATGAATATAAATAACTTCCGTCATTCATTCATTCATTCAAGTATAAAGGAACTGAGTTAAAATGTATACCTTTCACATTCTGTTGGTGTATTCTTGGAGAGTGTGCTCAATTTTTCTTTTTTAGTTTCACATGATAACTTACCATAAACAATTATTAAGAAGACCATCATGTATATTAGCAGCCTACATGGTATTATGGCTTCCCACAAATTGTAGAATCTCACTAAATGACAGTTCACACATTGCATCATATTTTATGATAGGGTAGTAATAACAACAAATGTTTATTGAATGACTATGAGAACCCAAATGTTAGGTATTATGGAAAAACCATCAGCTTTTTCTCTCACAGTTATTCAGATTGAATGTAAAACCTAACATGTGGATTTTATCCCCTCCCATTCCTGGCCATTTTAATACTCTAGCCATATTTTATCTATGTATTAACTCGCTCTTTTCAGCTCATTTGAATTCTTTTTGCTTCCGGGGTTCTAGCTGGGGCTTGGTGCCTGCACCACGAATCCACCACCCCTGGTGTCCATCTTTCCCATTTTGTTGCCCTTGTTGCGTTTGTTATGGTTGCTGTTGTTACTGTTGTCATAGCTGTTGTTATTGTTGGGTAGGACAGAGAGAAATCAAGAGAGGAGGGGAAGACAGAGAGGGGGAGAGAAAGACAGACACCTGCAGACCGGCTTCACCACCTGTGAAGTGACCCCCCTGCAGGTGGGGAGCCGGGGGCTTGAACCAGGATCCTTCCTCCTGTCCTTGTGCTTTGCGCCACCTGCGCTTAACCCACTGCGCTAACTTCTGACTCCCAGCTCATTTGAATTTTAAATTCTTCATTCAGAAGGAATTTATGGTGTTGTTTATTTTTTTTTTTAAGTTGTCCAGTGAACAAAACTTAAAGCAAAAACAAACACTTCTTTCCAGGGTAGACTTTCTAATGGCTCTGTCACGGGCGTCGTCGCTGAGCCTCTCCGGATTTACACAGACCCTGCACACATTTGTTCCTAATGTGAGCCGGCCAAGCACAGTCCATTCCATGACCTAGCGCTACTGATGCCTGTCTAGCTCTGTCTGTTCAGAGTTTACTTTCTGAAAATGTGAGCGTCATAAAAGCTGCTATAAAAACTGAAAACTAGTTCTCCACACTACTTTGCTCTGGGTTGCATTCGGAATGAGAGAAATTGCTTCACTGTACAGGGATTTACAAGATAGCTCCCTGGACTTTCTGGATACAGAAGAAGGAGTAGCCATGTTTTCCCAGACTTTCCTTCTAGTGACCACCTGAATACATCTTGCTATAAATTAAAGAACTTCTAGCCTGACTTCCCATCAGAGCTTAACTTTTTGAGTCTTTTTCTTACTCTCTAGGGAACTAATATATTCCACGCCCCTCTCCAGTTATCATTCTAATGCCTAGTTGTCAATAATATTACTTCTTTGTAATGTGAGCTTATTACATTGGAATTTGCTTTGTAGCTATCTCCCCCCCCCTCCCCATATTCTCTGGCTTGCAGAACCAGCTATCATTCCTGATTCTGGGTGAAAATTTCAATATTAGATGACAGTCTATATGGTTCATACACATCCTGTCCTCGTCCAAAGAGGGTTCCCACAACCAAAACATTGAATTACTTCATTCTAATAGACACGAATGATAAAATGAAAGTTTTCCCATTGTATTCATATTATTTGAAGAGGGCCTTTGGGCTTCTTCTGCCGAGGACCCTATGATCACACATTTTATGGAAGGTGTAAGTTTGTGTTGGTTTTTCTGGAAGTACGCAAGGATAGCAACTAAGGGCTGACTGGGGCAACCTCACTGCGATGCACTCCAAGTTCACATGAGAGTCCATGACGGTGTCTGCTATGCCGACATCATGCCTTACAGAGTTAGGGGGTTTCAAGTAGGTTGGTGATCTCTACTAAGCTTATTACTTGATTCACTTAACTTTTTTTTACCCTGTGTTGCTAAAACAAATTATTTTAGAGTAAATAAATGCTACTGCAATATGTTACCTTTGTTTTGAGTGAACAGTGTCTGTACTAGCATGAGGAGTGGGGCAATGCCTTTTATGATGAGTTTTTTTTTTTTTTTTAATTCTGGGAAACTTCTTCAGTTCCCAACTGTCATTGCTTTTGTCTCTGTGATTTTTTTTTTTTTTTTTTTTTTACAGCTAGACATTTCTGTATTTAGAAATTCCCCCTTTCTGGGGTCAGGGGATACACAGTGGTAGTACATCTGACTTGCATGCCTGAAGCCTCAGAGGTCCCAGGTTCAATTCCTGCCACTATCATATTATTAGAAATGAATGGTAGCAAGGTTGATGATTTTCCCCAAAATTTAAAAAACAAAAACAACTTGACTTAGCAGTGTAAAACATCCTACTTATATGACTATCTAGAAACCTCCCGAAGGCTCAACATAGGGCTTAAGTGGGAAAAGAGAGAGAGAGAGAGAGAGAGAGAAGTAAAGGGAACAGATGGGAAAACAAAGCATGATTTTTGTAATATCAGTGTGCACTAGTTTCTCTGCATGCAAAGACGTGACTTCCTGGAAGAAAGCTGAGTCCATTATTAATATTACTTTTTCCCTATTCATCTCCCACCAGGAAGTCTGTCTGAGAATCAGAGTTCATCTCTGTGGGGCTGTCTGTAGCATAGCATTCCTATTTCCAGGGTCAGAAGGTGACTTTGAGCTAGAAGTTTAAACCAGTGACAGATACCCACAGCAGTCTGAGCTAAGTGTTTAGACAAAGGTCCCATCATCCCTCAGACCTGTCTACTTTGTGGTGTATTTTAAGACTCTGTAGTTGTGCAGAGAGAAACATGCAGTTAAAGAGATGAGGGCCTCAACTAAATAGACTGTTCCTTTCATGAATGAATTGTTGAAATAATTTTAAAGAAAAGCTTCTATATTAGAACGCAGGAAATCTGCATTCTCACTGTAGCTCTGTCATGATTAAATTGGTGATTTTGTGGAAGTGACTTAAGTACTCTGGACCCCAGTTTTCTCTTTTGTGATATATTATCTAGGGTCATTTATATTTTGAAGGTGTATGAGTATATAACATTTACATAAATTAACTTCTCACAGGTCCCGTATGTATCTGAATACTGTGAATAATTTTCGTACACATTCAAGTATCATATATAATCTCTGTACCTCTAATTTAGGATTTGCGTTGATTCCGTTTCCAGTTATTTGCCTAGCTGTGGTTCATTTAAGGAATGTAATTCCCAGCTTGTGGCTTGGAAATATGATCTTGTAAGTGAATAGCTTTTTATCAAACTTCCTAGACATTGTTGAAGTGAAAAATACAATATGGCATCAAATTTTGAATATTTTAGGTGAATTCTGACTTGTCCTATTAGAGAAAAAACATGTAAAAACATGTAAATGGCCATGCATTGTGTTATACTGTGACAAGCACAAGATTTAGTGTTCTTTTTTTTTTTTTTTTTTTTGCCTCCAGGGTTATTGCTGGGACTCAGTGCCTGCATCATAAATCCACTGCTCCTGGAGGCCATTTTTTTCCCCTTTTGTTCCCCTTGTTGTAGCCTTGTTGTGGTTATTATTGTTGTTGTTAATGTCATTTGTTGTTGGATAGGACAGAGAGAAATGGAGAGAGGAGGGGAAGACAGAGAGGGCGAGAGAAAGACAGACACCTGCAGACCTGCTTCACCGCCTGTGAAGCGACTCCCCTGCAGGTGGGGAGCCGGGGGTTCAAACTGGCATCCTTACACAGGTCCTTGCGCTTTGCACCACATGCGCTTAACCCTCTGTGCTACCGCCCAAGCCCCGATTTAGTGTTCTTTTAAATCTATTTTGATGGATAGGTTAGCAGAGTTCTGCTGCATGCCTCCGTAGCTTGATAACTGATGGAGCTGTCTTAGTAGTGGATACACTACTTGCCCTAGTAACCTACCATCCTGCCATTCTATCTTGTCTTAAAGAAAAAAGAAAACATGTACTTTTATCTATAGAGATAATGTTATTATCAGGCTTGCTCTTGGCTGTTTATTTGCCATTAGGGTTCTTGCTCAGACTCAGTGCCTAGGCACTGTTCCACCATTCCTGACTGCTCCTTCTTTTTCCTCCTTCCTTCCTTCCTTCCTTCCTTCCTTCCTTCCTTCCTTCCTGCCTTCCTGCCTTCCTGCCTTCCTGCCTTCCTGCCTTCCTGCCTTCCTTTCTTCCTTTCTTCAATTTTTCGCCCCTCTTTTTTTAATAGCAGTTCATAGAGAGAGGGAGAGGGAGAGAAAGAGGAAGAGACAAGACACCTGCCACATTTTTATAACCACTTGGGAAACTTCCCCCCTGCAAGTGGGTACTGGGAAACTCATGATAACAAGTATAGTCTAGCAGATGAAACATTACTCCTAAATACTCCTAAAACAACTCTTTGCTTCTATTTGTAAGAAATATTTAAAAATGGATAGGTTAATTGTGCCTTTTTGTGTAAAGTCTCATAAAAAGATATACTTCAAAAGACAATGATTTACTATTAAATAGAGACAAAAGTTAATTTTATAACTTACTTATTTTATTTACGGTGACTTCAGGTAGGTGATAGATATGTAGAAATTATCAAGACACTAACCTGTTTGTTAGGAGCCTTTATAATGAGGGGACTTAACTTGTGAACTGAAATGCAATGTAACTTTGATGACAAAGAATAGTGTAGGAGTATCCAAGCCACCTGTAAGAGGAAGGGATAATTTCCTGGAGGAAACCGTTAAACCCAAACAACAGATATGTGGAAGCCTTTAGGAATGGGGGCAAAAACTCAGAAATAAAAACAAAGAACCCGGTACAAGAGGGATATATAAATATATTAAGCATTACCAGCATTGTTTTTCTAAAAACTACAACTGCTTTGATGTCTGGATGGGAGGTACGATGATCTTATCAGAAACTTTTTGACAGAGTTTATTTATAAACTCAGCATTGAATGTAGAATAGTATAGCAGTAGAGACTATTGTTTTCTATTCTTATTTGATAGGAGGCTGAGCTGTGACGGGAAGACAAGATATAGGCCCACAGTTGGCGTTATCACCGTGGATTTTTGTTTGGTTTGGTTTTCAGATGACAAGATAGAGTGTTTTCAGGCTGAGAGAACTAGCCCAGTTGACAGGGAAACTGTGTTGGGGCTGGGAGGTTGTGACAGTTCATGCTGACCCTGTAAACCAGCTTCATTGTCGAGGTTAATTTAATTCCTCTCTGTCCATGAGCCATAGGTGTTTGCACTCACCTGCGACTTGATGGACTTCCTAAAGTAACCCTAGTCTTACCTTGCGGCGTTCTCAGGTGGTCTTCTTCACTGTTCTTAGTTGATGGGGAGAGTGAAACGCAGTTGCTGATACTCCTAAGCCCCACCGCTGGAAGTCCGAGGTCCTCGAGTCTAGTCAAATATAATCAATTTGAAATTACATATCTTGGAATGTGCTTAAGAGACCTACTGTTACTCAACCCATATCTGTGAGCTTGGGAGAACTACTGCAGTTTCCAGGGGGGGGATCGGCACACACAACTCTGGAGGTGGGAACAATGAGGCATTGCAGTCTTGTGATCTCATACTTTTGTAATTCAATAATAAGTCACTGATAAAATATATAGGTAGATATAGACCTAGACGGATAGATACAGGTATAAAGTCAGCTCATATCTGTGACCTTTGGAGGACTATTACAGTTTGTGCCAGAGGGAGGTGAGGACATAGAATCTGGTGGTAGGAACAGTGTGGAATTGTGCCCCTATTATCTTATAATTTTGTAAATCATTATTAAATCACTAATAAAATGTTTCTCTTCAAAAAAAAAAAAAAGAAGGCTAGCTGCTCTACCTACTGCTCTGTTTACACAAACACCATGGGAAGCCTGGGTGATAAGTAGATTATGTATATATATATATATTTATTATTTTTTATATTTATTTATTCCCTTTTTGTTGCCCTGTTTTTTAAATTATTGTAGTCATTGGTACTGATGTCGTCGTTGTTGGATAGGACAGAGAGAAATGGGCAGAGGAGGGGTAGAGAAAGACAGACACCTGCAGACCTGCTTCACCGCTTGTGAAGCGACTCCCCTGCAGGTGGGAGCCGGGGGCTCGAACCGGGATCCTTACGCCGGTCCTTGTGCTTTGCTCCACCTGCACTTAACCCAGATTGTATTTATTGAGAATGTTGGCTAAGTATGACATAGCTGCTTAAGGTGACCTTGTGTCGCCATACACCTTGCTCTGTTTTGCAGCAAGGCAATACGCTGATGTTTTGGACAGTCAGTCCCAATCTTCCATTTGTCCCCTCCCCTCCCCATGAAAACTCAGGTGTTACCCAATGTCATTGACAAAAGAGATTCGCTTTCTCAGAAGTCAGGTGAGGGTTTCTCTGGCAGTTAGTGTACTATATTCACCCGATATTCATTTATAGACTTTTCTCGCTGTGTAATAGAATCATCAATTATAAGGAGTCTACTAAGTATGTTGACTCCTTTGATGCACAAATAAAACTTACGATCCATGATTCTTCTTCTTTCTCTCATCCCCCCTTTTTTTTGCCTCCAAGTCTCTTCAGATCGTACAAGTCTTTCAAAGCCTTTTACCCCACACCCTTTTAAAAAGAATTTATCTATTTATTCATGAGAAAGATAGGATGAGAGAAAGAACCAGACATTACTCTGGTACATGTGCTGTCGGGGATCGAACTCAGGACCTCATGGTTGAGAATCCAATGCCTCTATCCACTGCACCACCTCCCAGACCAACTTCCTCTCACCCTTTATCTCATAGTAAGTGTATTTTATAGAAATGCTGACTGGAATTGGAGACATCACTCACCTGGGAGAGCATGTGTTTTGCCCTTTGCACAATCCCAGTTTGAGCCCTGGCACTACTACACGACAGGTCCCGTGTCACGAGCTAGAGAAAGTTACAGTGTTGTGGTATCTCGACATTTCTCTGTCTATCACTTTGTGCCTGTATTTCTGTCTGAATGAAAAGCTGGCATAGAATGGTGAAATCATACACCTGTGACAACAACAACAAAAACATGCTCATAACTGACCTAGCCAAATGTGGCACGTCAGCCTATAGCCTTATTTCAAACTAAGGTCAGTTTAGGTCTTGCCATCTGTAAGGGCACAAAAATCTGCCCCTCCTAAAATATCTTATTGGTAAAATGTTAATTTGGGGGGAGGAACCTTGGAGGCAAAATATAGGTTACCTCTGAGATGAAGACTTCTCCTTAGCCTCTGGAGAGAGCATCAGGTTTATGAACAGGGCAGAATTTAAGTTTCCTTGTCTTGTTTTTCTTTTTCTTTTTTTTTTTTTTTAAGCCAGCCCTGTATGACTTGATGACCTGGATAATTTTTATGATCTGTCTTTTCTTCTTTCCAAAGTCTTTTACATTAGGAACACTCTCTAAGACCATATCTAGGCTACCCAGTGAGGTGATCTGATTTTCTTTCTTTTTGTTTTTCAATGCTGATTTCACTTTATTGAGGAAATGTTACTTAACAGGGTTTTTCTTGTCACCAGGGTACATCTCCACATCCCCTCAAGAAAGGTATTAGTACCTTTCATTCATAACCAAACCATCATCTTATTAGGGACTTCGGCTCCCAACTTCCCTTTGAAATCCTGCCTTCCCCTTCTGAGTCCCCATGTCTGTTGTGATGGACTGTAGTCTATTGAGGATTCATCCTGTCGTGTACTTTGTTTTAAGAAACATACTTGATAGATGAGAAAACAGACTAACGAGATAAACGCTGCAGCAGACATTGGACAGAGATAAAGAATCCAGGTTTTCTGACCCCAAGTCCATGAATTGTGATCGTATACAAATTAAAAATGGAAAAGGAAGAAAATACTTTGTATTTTCTTTGCTAATACTTTGCTCCACTCTGTATAAACATATTTCTTCAGTGCCACATTCCTAGACGTCACAGAGACCAGACCCACAATAGGCAATGCTTCGGAGAAAGATAAATTATCTTGTAGAAGTTTGTGTTCTTTTACTTTCTTTCTTTTATTTATTTCTATATAACAGAATTACCTGTCGACAGGGGTTTGAATCCACACCACTCCCACAACCAGACTTCTGAATCTTCACTCTCCCCACTGCAATCCACCACAGCTCCCCCAAGATTGCAGACATGGGCCAACCATCATCTTTACAAATATCTGTCCACATTTATACAGAGTTACCCCTTTTTCTGATTCACTCCTCTCTTCCCCTCTAAGCCACTCATAACATGGTAGCTACTTCCATATGTCCCCCTCCTTTTCCTTCTGTCTCTCTCTGGGTGCTGATGGAGCTGGAGTGGAGTCCTCTTATCTTCATCCTATCACTTCTCCCCCACTGGGAGTCTGGATCAACCTTGAAGTTTGTGTTCTTAAAAGATATATCGCTTTGCTTTGATGAGACACAGAGACCATACCACTGCTCAGCTCTGGCTTACAGTACTGTCAGGGATTGACTCTGGGACTTCTGGCACCTCAGACATGCAAGTCTAATGTGTCGCCACTGTGTTGTTTCCCCAGTCCAAGAGTGAACCAACCTTCCTTCCTCCCTCCCTCCCTCCCTCCCTTCCTTCCTTCCTTCCTTTCCTCCTTCCTTCCTTTCTTTCTTTTTTCTAAAGTCCTTTAAAAATTTTTTATATTTATTTATTTCCCCTTTTGTTGCCCTTGTTTTTTATTGTTGTAGTTATTATTGTTGTTGTTATTGATGTCATCATTGTTAGGACAGAGAGAAAGGGAGAGAGGAGGGGAAGACAGAGAGGGGGAGAGAAAGACAGACACCTGCAGACCTGCTTCACCGCCTGGGAAGCGACTCCCCTGCAGGTGGGGAGCCGGGGGCTCGAACTGGGATCCTTACGCCGGTCCTTGCACTTCGTGCCACATGCATTTAACCCACTCTTTCTTTTTCTTTCTCTTTTTCTTTCTTTCTTTCTTTCTTTCTTTCTTTCTTTCTTTCTTTCTTTCTTTCTTTCTTTCTTCCTTTCTTTCTTCCTTTATTTCTCTTTCTTTCTATCTTCCTTCCTTCCTTCCTCTCTCTTCCTTCTTTTTCTCTCCGTTCTCCCCTCCCCCCAAGACATGGAAGTTGGAGATTATCATAAAAAAACTATACTGAGGTGGTTTAGCATTTAGTGAGTCTTGCCAGTGAACCATAATAAAGTCACACATTTTCTGTCTTAGCTTTGTAAGAAAAAAGTAACTAGACAAATATTTATTGAGTACTTCCTCCATCTGTAAATTTGTAATGCCAGGTTAAACACTGGAAATAGGACAAGGAATAGTCTTTATAGTTAAACAACCCTAAGAAGATATAACTAACTATAGATTTTTGTAAAGAGAATTAATTGATGGATATATAAGTAGCAGAGTGCAAGTAAGCAGATCAGCTTAGAAGATTTGTTAAAAGCCAAGTTCTATAGTATTACAAATCAGTGCTATGTCAATAAAATTTTGAGTATCTGTAAAAAGTGGTCTCTGAATCAAATATTTTAGTAAGCAGATTGAAAATAATTTTTTCCCTACTGTAGTGGTATTTTTTGATGAAAAAGTTTGATTCTTTTTCATAGAAGTAGTTACAGATGAATCGAAAGGCTAGTCACATTTAGAAATGTTTTACACATGTGTGTAGATGCTGGCCACTGATATTTATCTGACTTATTTGTACTACTTCAAGTATAGTGGCCCACCTAATCTATATATTTACAAATAAAAACAGGAAGTAGGGGCTGGGGAAACAGCATAATGGTTATGCATGTGACTTTCCTGCCTCAAGCTCTGAGCTCCCAGGTTTAGTCCACAGCACCACCATAAGCTCTATAGAGCTGCACAGTGCTCTTTCTCTTTGTATCTCTCTCATTAAAATAAATAAAAGAAAGAAAGAAAAGAAAGGAAGGAAGGAAGGAAGAAAGAAAGAAAGAAAGAGAGAAAGAAAAAGGAACTGTCAATCTCTAAAAAAAAAAGAAGTACAATCCTTGCTTCCTGACCTGGGGTTGGGGTGGGGGTTCCAATTTAGCTGTGAAGCAGGCACTTGAAATATTTAGGCAAACAAAAGCACCAAAGTACTTTCATTTACTTTTAAGCGTAAGAGTAATTTCAGGAAAGAGGAAGACTGCTGGAGTTGTCTGGACATGAGTGAAGATTTCAGAGAGGAAACAGAGAGAATATAGTATTGTGGAAACTATCAGCAGTGTCCTTCGAGGAGGAGATGAAAGGAACTCTATCTCAGAGGTCCAAGGAAACAGTAGTGAAACACAGCCACTGAATCTGGCAGTAGGGTGTTTTCTCACAACCTCTGACATAGTAGTTATCCAGCCTGCTAAGAACGAAAGCGACATTTCCAGAGGCTAGTTTTCTTCTGTAGTTTAATTGATTTTTGAACGTCTTATGTATAGTAGGTACTTAGCTCATAGTCTTAACTACTCAGCTGATCAGGTTATATACTATAATCTAATCCTACAGTTCCTTTGGATGTCACTAATGACATAATGGGCACAATTTGTGTTTCCATTGTGTTTGCTTCTACCATGTTAATATATTTAGTGCTAGTCATGTTTATAGTGTTGGTGATGAATGATCCAAAAAATGAGGACAATGATCAGTGGATTTAATAGATAATTATATGATATCTTCTTTGGCTTGATGATATTTAATCCACATGTGATAAGAATATTTGTTACCATGAAAAGAGTCTTTGCCATTTTCGAAACCAAATCTCCATAAATTACCTAACAAAGTCATTACTATGGAATCAGTCACTGCATATAGTTTTCATTATTACCGTGCTGAGTCTTGGCTACTCTTTTGTTAACTACTGGTAAGATCACCAGAAGTAATTACACTTTCTAGTTAAAATTCAGCAAGTTCTTACTACACATGTTCTGAGTTCTAGGCATAATGTGAATCTGTTGGATACCAGTCTTTGTCCTCACTGAACACATCTGTCTATCTAGAGAGAAAGAGGAAAAAACCAACTTAAAGAATGTGAATGTTTTAAAATTTTAGTTCTCACAACTAAAATGTTTTTTCCTGTTTTGAGCTAGAAAAAAAAATCCCTCTTATTTTAACTATTTTAACTACTGTCAGGTGAAAGGACTTATTTTGGTAGTTTCAATGATGTTGGAAGTGTTAAATTGTTTCTTCAAACCAGGACATATGAGGGGGAGTAGGACGTTTTTACAAAACTCTTGGAAATATTTTCTTTCAAACAAGAATACCATGAAACATTTAGTTCCACAAAAGAGTTAGCCCACGTTTTATTTTTGTCATCCAAAGAACATTGCATTCCAAACTTTCTGTTGCTGGTATGCATGAAATATACTTTGAAGTAGACAACAGTCTATGTTGGGAGTCCATGTTGTCTAGTCTAGCCTGTCAAATTGGCAAAGTGGTACAAATACTACCCCTTGAATGATGTGATAAAATCATCCTATATTAGAGATGATTGTTCAAGATAAATACTGAAATTAGGATAACACAGATGGATAGAGCATCAGCATGATGTCTGAGGCCCTAGAGTCTGCAAGTTCAACCCTCACCTGGTGTCATAGCTGGATAGACTCTATTCTTCCCCTCTTCCACCCTCTGTCTCTCCCTCTGTCTCTCCAACTCATGACAAATAAAGAAAAGAATCTTTTTTAAAAATGAAAATCTTAGAGTAGGGGCTAGTAACCTGGTAGAGTGCACACTTTCCTGGGATTTATGGCCCTTTGTGCAAGCTTCAAAGTGGTGGAGTGGTGCTGCGCTGTCTCTCCATGCTCTCTGTCTCTTCTGTATCTTTCTCTCTGTCTCTATCTGTGATAAACATTGGGGAAAAAAAACAGTCTGCTGGGAGTTGTGGACTCGTGCAGGTGAGTAACCTCAGCATAAAGAAGACATAAAGACATAAAGAAGAAAGGAAAATAGAAAAGAAATTATTTTCATTATGTTTATGGATATTTAAAAAATGCTTTGACATACCCCACAATGTTCACTGAATGTTTGGAATCCTTCAGTACCACTGTTTAATCCTTTTGCCTTTTGTTCTGAGTTGTATCTCCAGATGTGTTGTTATTTGTATGCGATTTATGTATGGGTCCTGATGTGGGCATGTGCTCAAGCGTCCTCACACTAACAAGCAATTCTCAGACATCAGCATGGGTCCAAGAATCCAATTGAATTTATTGTGAAACTTTCTATGCAGAGTTATTATGGGATTTCATAAGTTGAGGGCTTAGTTTCACCAAACTCTGCCCCTTTTCCTTGAGAAGCCAATGATTAGGCCTGAACTGAGGTTCCTGTGACCTCTTCCCGGGTTCCTATTAATTTGCTATACTGCCTCGTAGACTTCAGGAAACCCAGTCAATCACTATATTTATGATTTACTACAAACATATCATCCAGTTAATATTCCGAGGAGCCAGCTGGAGACATGTATCGTATCAGGTCTGGGGAAAGGGCCCCAGCTACACCATTCTCCCAGAAACACCAGTTCATCGGTTCCAAAGCTACCCAAGTCCAGTACTACTTCTTCTTTTTAAAAAATTTAGGCCTCATTTCATAGGCGTGACTGATTATATTACTGGACACTGGTGCTAAGTAAAGCATAAAATTCCTACCCCTCTGCATGAGTGGTTGGAGAAAGGGGAGTTAGGGAGACAGTTCCTGTCATCTGGCTGAGTCTCCCATCCATAGGTGCTTCCAGAAGTCTCCTCAGCTAATTAACAAAGGACGGGGCCAGGTGGTGGCCACGTGGTTGAGCGCACCTTACAATGTGCAAGGACCAAGGTTCAAGCCCTCAGTCCCCACCTGCAGGGGGAAAGCTTTGCTAGTGTTGAAGAAGGGATGCAGGTGTCTCTCTGTCTCTCTCACACACTATCTCCCCTTCCTCTCAACTTCTGGCTATATCTATCCAATAAATAAATAAAGATAAAAAATTTAACAAAGCGGGGTCAGGTGGTGGCGCAGTGGCTTAAGTGCATGTGGCGCAAGGCCCAGGGACAGGCGGCGTAAGGATCCCTGTCTGGACCCCGGCTCCCCACCTGCAGGGGAGTCGCTTCACAGGCGGTGAAGCAGGTCTGCAGGTGTCTGTCTTTCTCTCCCCCTCTCTGTCTTCCCCTCCTCCCTACATTTCTCTCTGTCCTATCCAACAACGAACAACATCAACAATGGCAATAATGATAACCACAACGAGGCTACAACAACAAGGGCAACAAAAGGGGGGAAAATGGCCTCCAGGAGCGGTGGATTCATGGTGCAGGCACCAAGCCCAGCAATAACCCTGGAGGCAAAAAAAAATAATAGTAACAAAGGACACATTTATCATTCTCAGCATTTAAATCCTGTTTTTTTTTTTTTTTAGCTGTGAGTCAAAAACTGTCAATCAAGACCAAATATATATGAAAAACATCTTGTCATCTGTATGACCAAATATATATATATATTCCTCCCTCCCTTCCTCCCTCCCTCCCTTCCTTCCTTCCTTCCTTCCTTAGTTATCACTTGGACTCAGTGCCTGCACTAAGAATCTACTGCTCCTGGTGGCCATTTTTTCCCTTTTATTGGATAGGACAGAGAGAAATCGAGAGGGGAGAGGGAGACAGAGAGAAAGAGAGACACCTGCAGACTTGCTTCACTGCTTGTGAAGTGTCCCCCCTACAGGTGGGGATCTGGAGCTCGAACCCAGATCCTAGAGTGGGTCCTTGTGCTTAGTACTATGTGTGCTTCACTAGGTGCACCACCGGCAGCCCCCAAATATATATATTTCTTGTAAATCACAAGATCACATTTTAGCAAACATTAAAGAAATGATTAAAAAGAAAGCAAGCATGTTTTGTACAACCTTTGCTGTGATCTAACTTTATTTGCCTTTAAAAAAAAAATCCACATCTTCATTTGTCTCAGAGAGCTCATTCAGAACACTGGGTTTTTCTTTGTGATCTACTATCTGTGTATGAGTAGACACGTTTTTTTTGTGGGATTGCACAGAATGCTTCATAGCTTACTTTGTAATAGTCTAAGTGTGAGGGCTGACATGGGGGCGATCACTTCGCCAGGTCGGCAATGGGCAATGGTCCACGCTAGCTTTTCTCTTTTGTTGCCATATGTTATTTTCCAGCTTCATGGCAACTAATCCTTGATAATACTTCCACTGTTTTATTACAAATGATTAGAATCATTTGATAGGCCATATTCCCACATGCTTATTATTTATATTCCTAGTGTGTCTTAATATTGGATGTTGTACTATCGTATTTTAGAAGTTTCAGAAGACAATCTGATTTTATAAAAATCACTTCAATGGAATATTTTATTAGAGAATAGATTCCTACATCTGACACAAAATATAGCATATATATATATATATGTGGTGTGCAGAAATCACATTAATTTTTTTCTTATTAAAATTAGTTGATTAATTATTACTTTTTATGGCTAATGAAAGAGATCTGAATACCTCTCATTTCTGGGAGATAGCCGCATCAGGGCTTGAACCTGGGACTTCTGGGGTCTCTGGGAAATTTGGGGCCTTTGGCATGAAAGTACTATACCTTTTTTTTTTTTACTAAAAAGTATTGAGCGATCTTTTTTGCCCCTAATTTTTTGTATCATATCAGTGTGTAAAAAGGTTATGGGAAAGACATTCAAGGCCGATGGAACCAAGTGCAGAATATTAATCCTATAAAATAAACTAGATTGGGGATGTGATATAACAGTTCTCAAATGTACTTTCTAAAGGCCTTTTTTTTTTTTTTCTTCAGCTCTTGGTGTATAAAGAACTTTTTTATAATTTCATTCTTTATCAAATCATATCAGTGGGAGAAGCAGAACCAGCGTCATCATTGTGGCTTTCCTTGCACATGGCGCCCATCTTCAGCCAATTTTGAGCAGTCTTTCTAGCAATAAGGACTCACCTAGAACTTGATACTCTGGCTCCTCTTCAGTTCACAGGAAGCTTTTGCTTTTTAGAACTTTAACAGTACACTATTATTGTTGTTGTTCCTGCCATTATGAAAGATAATATGTATTAATTTTTTTGTTTTTTGATGTTGATGCTACCAATGCTGACTTTTATTTTCTAAAAAAATTTCCTTTTTTTTATTGGGGGGAATAATGGCTTACAGTCAACAGTAAATACATTTGTTAGTACATGTGTAAACTTTCTCAATTTTCTGCAAGACACTCTCTACCTTGCCCTGGCCCTCCTCCACTTTCACGTACCAGCACCTGAAAGCCCACCCTACCTCAATAGTCCTTTACTTTGGTGCGATACATCAAACCCCAGTTCTGACTTTTAAATCATGTCCTGTAGAATTGACAATAAATAGGATTTCTGTTATGTTTGCATCCTTCAGTGAACCCAGAGGGTTTTTGGCTGTTGTGGCTCGTGTGTGTATTTGTATAGCCACTTTTTCTGTTTACTTGATCGATTTATTTCATCTTAAAATACTTTACTTGGGGTTCTGTAACAGCGCATCATAAAATATGCTATTATGAATATGATTCGAAGTGCCAGACTTTGCCATCAGTGGGATGAAACTTTCCATAGTCAGGTTATATTGGAAAACTCTTCTTCACAGCTAATGTGAGACCTGGGGTGGGGGTGGGGGCTATGTGGGAATTCCCACCTTTAAAGCAAATGCATCTTCTTGGTGAAAGTGATGGGGGATGTTTAATGGGGGATGTTTTCCAGATGTTAAAATGCTTGTTTTGGCAACTCTTACAGAAAACTGAAGCATGTCTTTTGCCAAAACCAGATGTAGGAGGGCTCTGGCCCATTGCATGCAAAGCAGGCCGAGTCCTGAGTGTGTAGACAGAGGAAGGCAGTTCCTCCAAGGGAGCAATATCTGGGGTCTTACTGTGCTCAGCAGGGAAGCAGTTACAGAAGCCAGACCTTCCTCCTTCTGCATTCCACAATGACCCTGGGTCCACACTCCCAGAGGGCTAAAGAATAGGAAAGCTATCAAGGGAGGGGATGCGATATGAAGTTTTGATGGTCGGAATTGTGTGGAGTTGTACCCCTCTTATCCTATGGTCTTGTCAGTGTTCCCATTTTATAAATAAAAATTACACACACACACACACACACACACACACACACACATATATATACCAATCATAGTGGCTGTCTGCCCCAATTCAGTTGCCCTTTTCCGTATCTTCATTATTTTTCCTTAACTTTTGATGTAAACATCTCAATCAGGCAACCCTTTTTGACTCCTATGTTTGCTAGATCTTTGGAGCTTAATAAAGAATGCATGACTGGAGTAAACAGATTTGCTCACTGCTAGATGGTTTTCACTGCTGACTCTCTCAACTGTTGAATGTCTTCATCTGTAGGATGGATGACATAATAGCATTACCAGTTGTCTGTTGTGAGAGCCAGATGAATTCGTGTATGTATGGTACGTGGATGGATGACTGGGTTTCTCCTCCTGTCTCTGCCTGCCCACAACTAACCTGCAGAATAATAGGCTTTGTCCACCGAGGAAAAGCAATGTCTTTAGATAACATCTGGATGTCACATGTAATGGTAGCAGACTTACAGATTAGATATTTTTAGCCAGGTTAAGAGTGTGTGTGCTCTTAAAATATAAAATTTCACAGGTAACCAGATGTTCTGATTGCATATCAAATAACCTTCAGGAGGTATTACTTCCTCAAAGGAGAAGAAAATATGAAAATAAAAAAATAAAAATTTATCCTTGAATAATTATTTCCTTTAACATATTGAATATACACAGTGCTTCCCCCCTAACATTTTTAAACTGATGTGCTGATTTTCAAAGGGCCATCACAAGCCAGTCAACCACTTCCAAGCAGTTCTTTATTAGCTTCCTCATTATGTTGAGTGTTATCACTTCTGATACCTAAATCATTTGATTTCTTCTCTCCCCATTCAAGCACTCTTCTCCATTCCTTTCCTGAAAGAGAGATCCCCATCTGTCCAGATTTATACTAAGACTGGCTGTGAGCCAGGAAAAATCAGACTCTTCCAGCAGACCAGCATCTGTAGGAGTTAGCATCTAAAATCCTAATTCAAACTCCAACTATTTTCCCCCAAGGATGGAAAAACGAGAGCCAGGGTAACAGGAAGAGATCCCTGCGGCAAACTAGCTCTTTCCACACCTGGACACTGGGCTGCATTCCATCATGAAGTTTCTGGGGTAGCTTTGAAGTCTGTATTTTGAGTTAAGCTACACTGAATGTTGCTCTCCCTGCCAATTCAATTTGCTACCTTAACTCCCCATGCCTCTTGCCATTCAAATTGCTTTGAAGAAACATTACAAAAGATAAAATTCAGCAATTTTTTTTTTTTGGGTGAGGGGGTGTATCATGGCTTGTGTGACCTAGAGATTAAAGGGGTTATTAAATTTCTGCTTAAGAGGGACTGGGTATTGGCTCACCTGGTTGAATTTTCAAGTTACCATATTCTAGGATATGGGTTCAAGCTCTCAGTCTCTGCCTTCGTGTGTGTGTGTGTGTGTGTGTGTGTGTGTGTGTGTGTATGTGTGTGTGTGTAACTTCACGAATGGTGAAGCAGTGCTCCTGGTATCTCTTTCTCCCACTCTCTCTTTCCTCTCAAATTCTCTCTGTGATAGCAAGAAAAAGAAAAAAAAGGGGGAGGTACTGGTTGTAGGTTGTAGGGATTATCACTGAGCCCCAGTGACAATCCTGGTGACAATTAAAGAAAGAAAAAAGAAACAAAGGAAGTAAGCCTCTGGGAGCCAGGCAGTGGCACACAAAGTAAGTGCGCATTACGCTGCACAGGGACCTGAGCCAAGCCTCTGCTCCCCACCTGCAGGGGAAAAAGCTTTGCGAGTGGTGAAGCAGGTGTCTCTCTGTCTCTCTCCCTTTCTATCTCCCCCTCCTCTCAATTTCTGTATATCTCTATCCAATAAATAAATAAAGCTAATTTAAAAAGGAGTTAAGTTATCTCTATCCAATAAATAAATAAAGCTAATTTAAAAAGGAGTTAAGTATATATGTATATATATTTATATGTACATATAAAAAGAGAATAAAGTTAGAAAAGGCAGTTGAGTAAATGTTGAAGTTGTTAAGAAAAAATAGATACACAGGGAGAAGTGTCTTTATGGTTTTGTTCAGATTTTTAAAATCTTTTTAAAAAATATTTTATTTTACTTATTTTCTCTTTTGTTGTCCTTGTTGCTTTTCATTGTCATTGTAGTTATTATTGTTATTGATGTCGTCATTGTTAGGACAGAGAGAAATGGAGAGAGGAAGGGAAGACGGGGAGACCAGACCTGCTTCATCGCCTGTGAAGTGACCCCCCTGTAGGTGGGGAGCCGGGGGCTCGAACTCGGATGGCTTTGTTTAGATTTAAGATGCTAGGACATTATGTACACGTTATTTCACACCGTTTGCTTGATTAGTTGATGTTTTTATTTTCAGGGAGGGAGAGAGAGTGGGAGAGGAAGAGAGAGAGAGAGACCGACCAGAGTACTAGTACTCTGTGGTCATCTACCCATCTTCCATGTGGTGCTGGGGCTCAAACCTGTCCTGTGTTCTTGTCAGTGATACACCGTACCAGGTGAGCTGTCTTCCAGCCCCTCCCACTGGTTTCTTGAGAGAGTCTATTACTTAGATCTTGAGGGTCTACTAAGAAGATTGCTTTGTCAGTATGTCCCCACTTAACATAAACCGTGAAATCATTTGAGACTGACTAAAATACCGTTTCCCACAGACATTTTCCCTCGTCAATGTGTCTTAGATTTTTGAGGGGAAGCCACAAGCACCTGCTCCCAAGAATGAGGAAGTGGCTTCACGCTCCTGCAGGATGGGCGAATCCAGGCTGCAGTGCTTCACCCGGCTCTCTGGGTCTCAGCCTCTGTCTAAAAAGAAAGGACACCAAGAGCAGTGGAGTCATGTAGGCAATGAAACCCAGTGATAACTTTAGTGTCAAAAAAACACATTTTTTTTTGAAGTGGTCACTTGTGTGTAAATAGATTAAGTGGATTATTTCTTTTTATCAATTTTTTAGTTTAGACTTTATTTAAATAAATATACATAATTATTTATTGTAATGATAGAGATAGATAGATAGAGAGAGAGAGAGAGACATCAGAGCTTTGTTTAGCTCTGGCTTATGGTAGTACTGAGAATCGAACCTGGGACTTGAGAGTTTTAGGCATATGTCATTTGTATATAACCTCTATGCATTCTCCCAGCCTAACTGGGTGAATTTTGGCTAGTAGGAGTTGCAAGATTTGTTTGTTGAATTACTCCTCTGTTAAAGACTGCTCTGCTCTTTTATACACACACACACACACACACACACACACACACACACACACAGAGAGAGAGAGAGAGAGAGAGAGAGAAATATTCAATGAAATGTCCTTTGGGGATTCTTAGGGAAGGCTTCTGTAATGATTTGACCTCAATGGAAATGGGATATGAGCTCTCTTTGCAGTCAGGTGTGGGATTGATAAGTTCCTAAAGAAATTGGATTAAATAGCTTCTTGTTTCTTCCAATGCTTTGTGCAAATGAATATACTGTTCAGGAAACCAAAATTAAGATCCATAAGTTAATTCTAGATTTTTATTTTATCTTATTACTATTTTTAATTGAACAAAGACAGCCAGAAATCATGAGAGATGGGGGTGATAGAGAGAGAGAGAGACAGAGAGACACCTGTAAATTTGCTTCACCACTTAACAAAGCTGTGCCCCGGCAGGTGGGGGGCGGTGGCTTGAACGAGGGTCCTTGTGCATTGTAACGTGTGCTCAACCAGGTGCGCTCCCGCCCAACTCCAGGAAAGTTCATTCTAGAGCACATTCAAAAATACAGATTCCAAGGAGACTGGAGAGAATGATTATATTTGGGAAAACTCCATCTTACATGGATATTTTGGAAGTGATGAAATTCAATCTGAATTAGACTGATTTTCTTTTTAAAAAATTTTTTAAAAAATTATCTTTATTTATTTATTGGATAGAGACAGCCAGAAATCTAGAGGGTAGGAGGAGATAGAGAAGGGGAGAGACAGAGAGACACCTGCAACCCTGCTTCACCACTCACAAAGCTTTCCCCCTGCAGGTGGGGACCGGGGCTCAAACCCAGGTCTTTGCACATTGTAACATGTGCGCTCAGCCAGGTGCACCACCACCTAGCCCCATTAGATTGATTTTCTTATAAGATGTCATATAATGGCAGGCCACAGAGACACTGATATCTTTACCACTGTAACTCTTTGAGAACTTTAAAAAGTGTATCTCCAAAAATGTTTGTGCCCCAGCCAATTCTAGCTGACTGAATTTCAATTAGGAATTCTCCTGATGGCTGTGTCTCCAGGCTTTTTATATATATTGATGAGAAATCAGAAGGTTTGTGACAGTGTAGGACATGTGGTGACTTGCATGGCCTCTCATCCTCTCTGATTCTCTTGCGTGCTCTTTAAGAGCATTTTGAATGTAACTTACAGTCTGCTAAGCCATTCTACAGTTCCGTTGTAACAGGGAAAATCATAGTCGTTTTAGTGGCTAAACAATTGGTTGCTTTCATTTAGTCTCCTTACAGACTGTGAGCCGGTTAGCTTGACTCCTGAAGGCATGCACATTGTTCAGGAATTTTTGTCAGTAATGAGTGAGGAAAAGCTTTCCATATTGACTTCATACATAATTACACAAAGTAAACCAGAACAACCGAGAATACCCATAAAATATACTTCATACGGAGACTTTAAAGCCTTTTTATTATACGGAGCATGAAATGACATGGTCATTTAGGACACCTATAATTTGTGAAGAGTGTATATTCAAGTTTCTGCGATGATATTCCAGAAAGCACCAAGTGAAAGGTTTTATTTGAATTCATGGAACCATGGAGCTTTCTCTGGAAAAATTAACTATGAAGATGAATTTTAGAATAGAAGACTTTTCTTTTTTAAAAAATATTTATTTGTTTATTTATTTATTCCCTTTTGTTGCCCATATTCTTTTGCCCTTGTTGTTGTTATTGATGTTGTTGTTGGATAGGACAGAGAGAAATTGAGAGGGTGAGGGGAAGACAGAGAGGGAGAGAGAAAGATAGACACCTGCAGACCTGCTTTACTGCCTGTGAAGTAACCCCATTGCAGGTGAGGAGCCGGGGGTTCGAACTGAGATCCTTGAGAGCATCCTTGAGCTTCCTACTATGTGCACTTAACCTGGTGTGCCACCGACCAGTCCCCAATTAGTCTTATTTTTTAAAAAATATTTATTTATTCCCTTTTGTTGTCCTTGTTTTTTTATTGTTGTAGTTATTGATGTTGTTGTTAGATAGGACAGAGAGAAATGGAGAGAAGAGTGGAAGACAAAGAGGGGGAGAGAAAGACAGACACCTGCAGACCTGCTTCACCACCTGTGAAGCGACTCCCCTGCAGGTGGGGAGCTAGGGATTCGAACCTGGATCCTTACTCCAGTCCTGGAGCTTTGTGCCATGTGCGCTTAACCTGCTGCACTACTGCCCGACTCCCAGTCCTATTTTTTAATCCTCCCACAATTTAGGATCATACAGTAGTCTGCCTGAGGATTTGTGATGAAAATACTCAAGAAATTTCCCACCATTTAGTTCAGTTGGTAAAATCTCAGAATGTACCACAAAGGACATGAAATTCCTCACCCCCTCCTTCTCCTCCTTCTCCCTTTATTGTTTTTCCTTCTCTCATCACCCTACTCATGGGAAGTTGATGAGTGGTAGGACATTGGAAAAGACTTTATAGAGAGACTCAGAGGTGAAAGGCATTCAGATAATGTCTCGTGAATTTTGAGGACGAGATTGCCTTAGAGACATTACAGTTTTAGGAAGGACCTGGTATTTGAATTTTTTTGTACCTATGGAGATACTTATTTGACCCTAGTTGTTTCCTGTCTTGAAGTTAGTTCCTTATGCATGTCAACATATCTTCCTCAATTCCATAGTGACTCAATAGGAAAGTTGTTTTGGTTTGAATCTTGTCAGAGGCCTGTTGGGAAAATAGAAATACATTACATTCTCCATATTTGTCCTGCCCAAATGCTGATTTAATTTGACAGCTCTAATAGGTTACTCAAGCATCATTTCCTCTTTCAAGGTCATGGCTCCTCGTTGAGCTCTGTTGTATTAAGCTTAGAGTTAACCTACCTTTATAAGAAAGTTCGCAAGATTTTTTTCTGGTTAGAAATGTATTTTAGGAGATTGAGTGCTGGCATCACTGGTTAAGTGCATGTACTACGATGCACAGGGACCCAGGTTCAAGCCCCCAGTTCCCACCTGCAGGGGGAAAGCTTCAGGAGTGATGAAGCAGTATTGTAGGTCTCTCTCTCTCTCTCTTTCTCTCTCTCTCTCTCATTCTCTCCCCCCTTGACTTCCCCTCCCTTTCAATTTCTCTCTGTTATCTCAAATAAAATAAAGTTAAAAAATAAATATATCTTAGATGTCCAGTTTTTATTTAATTTTAAAATTTATTTATTTATTTATAAAATGGAAGTATTGACAAGACCATAGGATAAGAGGAGTACAGTGCCACACAATTCCCCCCACCAGAACTCCGTATCCCATCCCCTCCCCTGATAGCTTTCCTATTTGTTGTCCCTCTGGGAGTATGGACCCAGGGTCATTGTGGGATGCAGAAGGTGGAAGGTCTGGCTTCTGTAATTGCTTCCCTGCTGAACATGGGTGTTGGCAGGTGGATCCATACTCCCAGCCTGCCTCTCTCTTTCCTTAGTGGGGAAGGGCTCTGGGGAGGTGGGGCTCCAGGACACATTGGTGTGGTCGTCTGCCCAGGAAAGTCAGGTTGGCATCATGATAGCGTCTAGAACCTGGTGGCTAAAAAAGAGTAAAGAAATAATGCAGAACAAATAGTTGACTAATCATGAACCCAAAGACAAGAATACAGCAGATGAAGATTTGTGGGGTCTCTATTTTGGAAGAAGCTAGTAGGTCTATTTTAAGTGTATTCCAAGGGGCTCATGATCTTACCAGTTTTTGTCTGAGCTTGACATCTAACATGCAGGTGACCTAAGTTATTGTCTGGGAAGATGGAGTCATAGTTGGAGAAAAGGACTAGGAAGCTGGACCAGGGAAGAGATTAGCTCCCAAATATGGGAAAAGTATATAAATATTGTTAACTGTAGACCCCATAGATTTGATCTGAGGCCCTTAGTCAGCACAGGAGCCTATGTAGCCTCTGCATCCCAATTCGTAATAGCTAAAACCTGGAAGCAAACCAGGTGCCCAGCAAGGAACGGATGAGTGGCTGAGAAAGCTGTGGTATATATTCACAATGGAATACTGCGCAGCCATCAAGAACAATGAACCCACCTTCTCTGACCCGTCTTGGATGGAGCTAGAAGGAATTATGTTAAGTGAGATAAGTCAGAAAGACAAAGATGAGTATGGGATGATCCCACTCAAACAGAAGTTGAGAAAAAAGAACAGAAAGGGAAACTCAAAGCAGAATCTGAGTTTGGAGTTTAGTAAAAATCTCTGGGTGGAGGGTGAAGTGGACGTTCAGCTTTACGGGGTGGGGGTGGGGGGGGTGGAGTGGGACACAGACATCTGTTTAATTTTTTATTGATTTAATTATGATCAACAAGTCCATTGGATAAGTGGGACCTTATTTTAGGTGTATTCCTTGTGGCTCATGACTTTACTAATTTTTGCCTGAGCCCGACAGCTAACATGCAGGTGGGCTAAAAGTATCGTCTGGGGAGATGGTGTCAGAGTTGAGAACAAGACTAGAAAGTTCGGTCAGAGCTGAGAGTAGCTTCCAAATAGGAGGAAAGTTGATACATACACGTTGAAGGCTTTCCTTTCCCCCGATTTGGAAATCTTTACATGTTTATACCCATCACTCATGGTGAAGTCAGATTTTACTGTAACAATCTGCTGTGAAATCTTCTTTTTTTTTGCGTCTGGTTTGCTTTTATGATTCATGACAGTAATTCATCTTGAGCTTCTAATGGTGTATTTTAAAATAGTCTCCAGACTTTCTGCGGTTTATTTTATTTAAACTATTCCTTTTTACTATTTTTTTAAAAAACTGTGGCCACATTTCTCCTAAGTTCCTTTTCTAAAATTAATTTATTTTATGTGTCATTCCTTCTTTTCCCTGAATACTGAGACTGGTTGTTATAAATAGTGAGTAGACAGCAATGAGTAACCTAATGTGGCCTACATCAACTCCTTCTCAAATCTGTTTGGACTTGAAATCCAGTTTAACAAGTATTTGTCTATAAGTGACTGTATTTTTTTTTTTTTTAACCACAATGTGCATTTTATCTGACTATAAGAATGATAATTTAAATCCTACATTTTGGCTAATTTATCAAATGTTTTGAGTTCTTTAACTACCATGTATCATTGTGATTATTTTGATTAAAATTATCCCCAATATCAGTCAGAATTAGGTTTTTATCCTTTAGCTTAATAACCAGAGATTTTGGTCGTTTGTCTCCTAGGCTCTTTCTTTTATCTCAAAGTAAACTTTTCTTCCTACACATCATGATTTCACAACTCTACCTTCTCCTAGGCCTTCCTGGAGCACTGTTCCCTGTCTCTCATTGCTCAGATATCCAGATAGAGTCACGGTGCCTTCACCACGATGCTACCTCCTGACACTTTATATCCAGTTATATGCATCTTTCCTTACATTCATTTTTCTTTGTTTATTTTCGCCATTCTTCTGTCTTCTCTTTTCTAGACTCCAGATGTGAGAGTTATCAGTTTATGTAGATGGTAAAGTCTTCTGAGAATTTGTTAACTCAGTAGATTCACCACTCTAAGGAATGACTATATACAGATGATTATATGGATGACAAATGCATAGATTTTGTTGGTAGGTGTTTTTTAATGAGCTGAAGTCTTAGACATGCATGATGGCCTCATTATTTTTTAATATATTTTTTATCATCTTTATTTATTTGATAGAGGTAGCCAGAAATGGAGAGGGAAGGGGGAACATAGATAGGGAGAGAGACAGAGAGACACCTGCAGCCCTGTTACACTACTACTTGTGAAGTTTTCCCCTCCAGGTGGGCCCTGGGGGCTCGAACCCAGGTCCTTGTGCGCTGTAACATGTGCGCTCAACCGGGTGCGACACCACCCAGCCCCCTGTCCTCACTCTCGAATTGCATTTTTTCCCCATTCAGATAGAGATGGAGAGAGAGGACAATATGCCACAACCCAAGCTTCTTCTGGTATTACAGCGCTCACCTATGGTTTCGGGACTCACACCTTGGCCTCACACATGGCAGGGCATGTATCTTACCAGTAAGCTAGCTTTCTAATAAGGGAATGTTCATGTTTTAATGCCTAAAGTTCCCTATTACTTTCTTTCTTTCTCCATTCCTTCCCCATCTCCCTCCCCTCCTCTTTTTTTTCCTCTTACGTTCCTTCTCAGCGAGAAGATATTCTTTCTTATCTTATACATTTTGTAGTTTTCTGGCTTTCTCTTACATTTTAAGCAGCCTAGGAAATCTATTTTCCTTTATATCTTTTGGGGTAACATGGGTGGAGTTGGAGAAGATGACGCTTAGTGAAGCAAGTCAGGAGGTGGAGTATGATTAAAAAGCGGTTTCACTTATATGTGGAATATAGAAAACTGAGTATATGAATGTGGATTTATAGCTTCCATGTTCTATTTCTAACCCTTTCTAAATGCAAGAACTCCTTATTTCCTTTAGAGATGGAGAAAGGAAGTCTTTATGGGCTGTTTGAAATACTCATTTATTTCCATTATTCCATAACGTAGACATTCAGAAGATTTCTGTAGTGCCCTGAAGGCAATGTTGGCTGTAGAACTAAGATCAGTTCTCCTTGAGTTTTCAAAATTGAAGACGGGCTAGTTCATTAAGAATCACTGTAAGAGGAGAAAGACTGTGTGCAAATATATCCCAGGAGATGGTGAAATCTCTTATCTCCGTCATTTGGCAGTGCTGAGTTCCTTTGCTGTAGAATGTAATTTCCTTTCTAAAATAAAAGAGGCATCTGTTCCTACTCAAACCCAAGTGGGGAAGTCTCCCTCCACATCAGCAGGCCAGGGCTGCTCAGTTCTCAAACTGTGTTTTTGCTCAGCTTACTCCCCTGAAACAGATGAAGACTCCTGTGTTTAGTATATATTACATTACTAATTAGAAGCAAGCACTTACTATGTCCCAAGTTGATTAGAGTTAATAAAATCTTTGATAAAATGTACATATTTAAAGACTTCAACAGTTTCTCATGAGATTAATTCAGTGATGTTATTTGCAAGAGCATCCTATGTTGTTTATTGAGTGCAAACTTTTGTTTAGTCCCAGTCTTTCAGCACTGAGTGATTACTACAAAGACACTGTAGCCTACTGAGTTCTTATAAATCTGAAGATGTATCATAAAAACATTGTCCAATTTCGTTCTTCAACTAGGTGAGCATTGGCTGTATTCTCTTCCTCTCCTTTGAGAGAATTCTAGCTCAAAATAAACCGTATGTACTCCTAACTAGGTAAAACTAAGCAAGTGGCCAATGCAAAGTTTGCACTTCTCAATGCAACTGAGATTCCTGTTCTTAATGGATGTAAAACATCTTACTTAGATACTTCCTTTTATTAATCAGTTGGTTTCTCTTTTTTAAAAAATTTATTTATTCCCTTTTGTTGCCCTTGTTGTTTTATTGTTGTAGTTATTATCGTTACTGATGTCATCATTGTTGGATAGGACAGAGAGAAATGGAGACAGGAGGGGAAGACAGAGAGGGGGAGAGAAAGACAGACACCTGCAGACCTGCTTCATCACCTGTGAAGTGACTCCCCTGCAGGTGGGAAGCCGGGGGCTCAAATCAGGTCCTTTATGTGGGTCCGGTCCTTGTGCTTCACACCATGTGCACTTAACCCGTTGCTACCGCCCAACTCCCCAGTCAGTTAGTTTCTTGAATGGTTCATAAAATCCTCAATATCTTAGTATTCCTAATGTTCTTAGAGGCTTAAGAAGAAAGAGTTGTCGGGGGAGGGGAATAGGATACAGAGTTCTGGTGGTGGCAATTGTGTGAAGTTGTACACCTCTTATCCTATGGTTTAGTCAGTGTTTCCTTTTATTTTTATTTTTGCCTCCAGGATTATAGCTGGGGCTCAGTGCCTGCACCATGAATCCACTGCTTCTGGAGGCCGTTTTTTCCCCCTTTTGTTGCCCTTGTTGTTGTAGCCTTGTGTGGTTATTATTGTTGTTGTTGATGTCGTTCGTTGTTGGATAGGACAGAGAGAAATGGAGAGAGGAGGGGAAGACAGAGAGGGGGAGAGAAAGACAGACACCTGCGGACCTGCTTCACCACTTGTGAAGTGGCTCCCCTGCAGGTAGGGAGCTGGGGGCTCGAACTGGGATCCTTACACGAGTCCTTGAGCTTTGCGCCACATGCGCTTAACCCACGGTGCTACCGCTCGACCCCCAGCATTTCCTTTTTATAAATAAAAAATTTAAAAAAAGTTTTACATCACAGGGGTATGTTTCTTGCAGAAGAATGCCTTTGAGAGTTCTTTCTCCTTTCCATAACCATCTGGTTTGCAGATGATAAATAAAATCACTCATTTTTTTTTTCCTTCTAAGGATCTAGGAAACAGACTGAACCTAAAATTGTACCCTAGTGATCCCTCATATATTAATCTTCATTACCATGTCAGATTCATCAAGAATTCAGTTCTCTAGTTCTCTCTCTCTCTCTTTTGTTGAAGAATGAATGCACAGTGCTTATAACATTCCACTTTTAGGACATTTTCCACAGTGTTATAATATATTAATTCTTTCCTCTAGCCTAGACACATATAACCACTTTTTGAAAGGCTGGTTTAAGACCTGTTTCCTTTGTAAAGTCTTTTCCTGATTACTGTAGCCTTTATTAATCACTCCTTTTATTTATTGCTTGGAACACTTGCTTTCACGCCAAATCAAGGTGTGTGCTTGTTTAAATCTTTGCATTAGCTGTTTAAAGCAAAATCATTATTGCTTTTTAATAATTAAAACCTATTTTTTAATTGCTACTAGGGTTCTCGTGGCCTAGTACTTGCATACCACCACCACTACTCCTGGAAGTTTTTCTTCCTTTTCTTTTTTGCTAAAGACAGAAATTAAGATGGAGGGTAGGGGTAGATAGCATGATGGTTATGCAAAGAGACTTTTGTGCCTGAGGCTCCGAAGTCCCAAGTTCAATCCCCCATACCACCATAAGCCAGAGCTGAGTAGTGCTCTGGTAAAAAAGGAAGAAAGAAAGAAGGAAAGGAAGGAAGAAAGAGAGAAAGAAAGAAATTAAGATGGAAAAGGAAATACAGAGGGAATGAGAAAGAAAGACACATGCAGCACTGCTTTACCATTCACGAAGCTTTCCCCTAGCATCTGAGGACTGGGGGCTGGAACTGGCAACCCTGCTTATGACAACGTGTGCGTTCTGCTGGGTTCACCAACACACAACCTTCCTTTTGTGCTATTTTATATGGTATTGAGTCAGTATAAGGAATGCAGTGAATATTCAGGACACAGTTATGGAATGAAATCTACATGCCAGTGAAGAAGGCTTGTCTAATAATAACTACAACAACAATTAAAAACAACATGGACAACAAAAGGGAAAATAAATAAATAATAATCATAATAATCATAAAAAAGAATCAGAGTCAGTTCCAACAGCATTCCCCCTGTGAGAGAGTTCACGTGGCAGGGCACCTGCTTTGCTATGTGCACAACCCCAGCTGGAGCCCTCAGTCGTCTTGTCTTCACACTATGGCGAGTTTCAGGTGCTGTGGTGTCCCCTCCCCTTCCTTTTGACTCTTTCCAGCTGAACGTGACAGCCTGCAGTAGCTGAAGCTCTGGTGATAACAACAGCAAAACAATCGCAGTGGGAATGTTGATTTCAATAACAAGAGCACATCTAAACTTCACAGAGCTTTTTGTATCGATTAGATAAGGGGCCACCAGTGGACATTCCCCTGGTGTAAACAAAATAGGACCCTTCTTCTGGTGGGAGAAACCCTGGAGCCAGGGCACATGGTATGACAAGGGAAGCTTGGAGTGAATGTCAGGTCCCCTAGCCTTGTCATTTGGAGGCTTTGTGAAGTGCAAAAACTGCCAACAACACATAACCATCCTGTCAACAGGGGTACAAGTGATGCGTACGAGACCAGGAGACTTGGTGGTTGAGGAAGGACCCCTTCTCTGTGGCATTTGTTGTGTGGTGTGAAGCCAGAATCCAAGAACCCAGGAGACATGAGTAGCTGTGACTGATGCGAAAAAGATTTATCTAAGAATCTCACTACATTTTAATTGATGTAGACATTAAAACAATATTGGAATGACTAGGCAAGAGAATGGCTAATAAGGAAACAGTCGGAGAGGCTTGTGGTATATAAAGTATGGTCAGAATAACAAAAGCACCAGAGGATTCTGAAGATTTGGATGAGTTTGTTTTTGGAGCAGACTGCAACCGAGGGCAGTTGCTGAGATAAGAGAAAGATGACACGATTCAAGTATCATCTAAGACTGTAGTTTTAGTTGCTGTAGTTAAAGTAGACTGTAGGGTAGCAGCAGAATGACATCTTCACAGTATGGAATTAAAAGCAGAAAGGGCAGAGGGGTGACTGAACTTTTTGTATAGAGAGAAATGTCTTTTTGACTGTGGGTGTGCATCTGAAAATGTGGACTCTGAGAATTAAAGTGATGGGCTCGATACTAGTGATCTAGCTTATTCTTAAATAGATAGTCATTACTGAGCTCCTCATATGTCTTCCCAACATAGAGACAGAGAGAAATTGAGAGGAAGAAGAGAGATAGGGAAAGCGACAGAGAGAGAGATAGAGACACCTGCAACACTGTTTCAGCGCTTGTAAACTTTTCCTGCTGCAGTTGGGATCCAGGGGCTTGAACCCAGGTCCTTGTGCACTGTAATGTGTGTGCTCAACCAGGTGCACCACTGCCTGACCCCAAGATATTCCTTTTAACTGACAACACCAGCTATCCAAAAATCTCCTCTTTTTCTTGTCAGACTATTAACTTTGTAATAAAACAGACAATTATTATTAAATTCCTAATATGGAACCATCATTTCATTTCCAACATAAGTCTGTTTAGACATTGTTTAATACTGTAGGGTTATAGGGCAGGTCCATTTCTAGCCTTCTGAGAGTTCTCCAGACTGCTCTCCACAGGGAATTCACATTCCCACCAGCAGAGCAGGAGGGTTTCTCTGTCCCCACAACCTCTCCAGTATTTGTTCTGCCACCTTTTCTGATGTGTGACATTCTCACAGGAGTGAAGTGCTATTTCACTGTTGTCTTTATTTGCATTTCTATGAGAATCAGTGACTTGGAGCATTTTTTCATATGTTTGTTGGCCTTTTGGATGTCTTTTGTGGTGAGTATTCTGTTCATATCACCTCCCCACTCTTTGATGGGGTCATTTGTTTTCTTGTTGCTGAGTTTGGTGAGGTCTTTATATATATATTGGCTATTAGCCTCTTTTCTGATGTTATGTGTTGCACCTTGCAAATTATGTTCATGTGTATACTGGGCAAAATATATAGCTGTTCAATATAACATTTGTTTAGAACTTCTCTCTCTCTCTCTCTCTCTCCCTTTAATCTCTCTCTTCTGAATTAAATGAATCTTAAAAAATTACATAAACATTTAATAAGTAGTTATTATAGGATACACTTTTAAGAAGTGGAAGAGTTAGCATATTTTAACAAAAATACATATAATGATATATGTAATATTTTGAGTTTTTAAGAGAAAAATATAGTAGTCAGTTACCTCAGGTTATCTGATTGTGGTTGTCATGGGGTTTCACCACTCAAGCTGACTTGAGGTAGACTGGCAGAAAGAGGGGACAAGAAACCACAGCAGTGAAGCTTCCTTCTGGGTCATGAAGCTCAAACCTGCTTCACATACAAGGCAAAGTAGTCACTCTGCAGGTGAGCTATTTGCCAGTTGCAGTTCTTAACACAGCTAAAGAGATTCCTGAAGAGTTCAAGCATGTAGATGAAATGACCATCTATCTACCATTTCATTCCTCTGCTTCATAGCACAGATGAACTTTTAATCTTTGATCCTTAACAGAAAACTCATGATGAAATTAAATAAAATAGACTGGACTACTTGATTTTATCAACTTTAAAGGAGCTAATGTATTTGACCTGATTAACTGCCCAGTTAACTTTATGAACAATTTATTTTACAAATTCAGAGTAAATTTACAATGCTACTCACTCACTGTATCTTGGGCTAAAATGAAAACTTCATGGGAAATTCTGGGAGACGACCTGTTAACATTAGAGGCGACTTCCTCCACTTGACCCATGTGACTACATTAATTCATTTTATTTGCTGGGGACTAGAATTTCAGCCACTGCTACATGTAAATTATCCTAGGAAGGTAGGCACTTTGTGTTATATCAATTACATAGTTGTTGGCTAAAGGATTAGGGAAAAATGCCTTTTGCAGTTACACAGATAAGGTTTTGAAAATGACTCTTCATTCTGTTGACAAAATCACCTGCTTCTTGAAGGCCAATCCCTTTATTTGTAAAATGTGAAAATAGAAACATAATTCTTAACTCAAAGAACCATAAGCTTTTCTCAGACAACATCTGAAAGATGCCTCACAGAAAGCAAACACCTAGAGACTGGGGCACTGGGTCACTGGGAAGTGTTCAAGGCTTGAGTGAGTGAGGTCTGGGGTTCAATCCTGGGGACTGCCTGCATCAGAGTGGTGCTCTGGCTTCTGCTCATTCTCTCTCTCTCTCTCCCTTTAATCTCTCTCTTCTGAATTAAATGAATCTTAAAAAATTACATAAACATTTAATAAGTAGTTATTATTATGATTATATCAATGACTAATTCAACAAATGTCCTCTTTGGTTGACTGCACATGGTATTTCTAGCTTTTTTATTTTTTCCAGCTTAATAACTACTTTAAACCATCTGGAATCCTTAGTTAATGTTTCTTATCTCCTATCTCTGCCTGTCAACGTAGTTTAATTCTCAGACTATCTCACTTTCTACTGAAAGAAACACGTCTATGAAAAGGAATTCAGTTGGCCTATTTATAGTTCCTTTAAACAAACAAATAACATTATTCTTGAAAACAATTTTAAATGTCAAAACAGTAAGATATGGTTTTTAATTAAATGTTTGAGTAGAATGTTTGAGTTTCTATAAAGTAGCAAGACATTATTGGTTTGGGGCTTAATAGTTCCAGCACTTTTATTTCACATGAGCTATCTTATTTGATTTGAGGTGAGAATTATTAAAACTATATTTTAAAATGGAAGGGCTAAGCCTTAGAAAAATAAATAACACTCTTGGGGTTGTGTGTGGCACATCTGGTCGAGCACAGATGCTACAATGAGCAAGGAACCAGTTTCAAGCCTCTGGCCCCTACCTGCAGGAGGAAAGTTTCACAAGTGGTGAAACAGGGCAGTAGGTGTCTCTCTCCCTTTCTATGTCCCCCTTCCCTATCACTTTATCTCTTCTTGTCTCTATACAATAAATAAATAAAACATTAAAAAAAACAAGCAAACATAGTCAAATTGTTGAGTAATTTCTAGAACTAGGTCTTCCGATGCTGGAATTAGTTTTTCTTTTTCTTTCTTCCTTTTTTAGTATTTTATTGCATAGGACAGAGAGAAATTGAGGGGATGGGAGATAGACACCTGCAGACCTGCTTCACTATCTGTGAAGCGACTCCCTTGCAGTTGGGGAGCTGGGGTCAAACTGAGATCCTTGCGCGGGTCCTTGCACTTTGTACTATGTGCGCTTAATTCCCTGCACCACCTCCCGCCCCTTAATTGTTTTTCTTAATATACATCACATTCCTACAATGAGAATAAAGCTTAATAACAGTAAGGGGAAAGGTAAAAGAATATAGAGAATTAAAAAATTTTATTATCTTTATTTACTGGATACAGACAGCCAGAAATTGAGAGGCAAAGGGGAGATAGGGAGGGAGAGAGACAGAGACCTGCTGCCCTGCTTCACCACTCGTGAAGCTTCCCCCCTGCAGGTGGGGACCAGAGGGCTTGAACCTGGATCCTTGTGCATTGTGACATGTGGGCTCAAACAGGCACCACCTCTCTGGCCCTAAGAATTAAAATTTTGACTGCAGAGCATTATATATTTTGAGTAAAGATAAACTTACTCTCTCACTTCCTTTTTATATGTATCTATTTCTACACACACACAGATACACACACACACACACACACACACACACACACACACACACACACACTTTATCCCTAGCTTTATTAAAGTATAGTGGTATCTATATGTTCAGTTTTCTATCCTACAAATTTATCTTTGTTTCATAGTAAAGTGCCAACTGTCCCTTCAGGTTTAAAAATGTACTGATGTTCAAAAGAGTTCTCTAATCTGTTTAAAAACTAAGAAAAAAAAAAAGCAAGACAGTTTGCCCCTCAGGAACGACCTCTGGAGTCGGTATCCGAGAACTTTTCTCATCCTTGAGGTACTGAATAGCCTCAGAATCTGATGAACACCACTGCTGTGCATGGATGCCTGAGTTCAGACATTGGGGCCACATGCATGTGAAGCCTGTGCTCTCAAGTACTGACCCACTTCTCTGGCTGTCAGCACCTAGCAGTTCTCCGGTTTGGGAGTCTAGACACCCAGGCAACTTGTCTTATTACTGTGAGCTGCTGACTGTAACCTTGTAGGTATTACACAATGATAAAGATGAGATGAGATGGGGGGGGCTGGGGTTTGACACACCTGGTTGACTGCACATGTTACTATATACAAGGACATGGGTTTGAGTCCCTATTCCCACCTGCGGGCAGGGGGTGGGAGTGGTGTTTATGAGTGGTGACGCAGTACTGCGGGTCTCTCTCTCTCTCTCTGCCCCTCTCAATTTCTCTCTATTTTAGCAAATCAAAAAAACAAAGCTTAAAAAAATGCTCAAATGAGATGGTCCAGGTGGGATAGTTTTTAACACATTAACTATTCAATAAATACAAGTTTCTTTTACTGATTTTGCTACTAAGACTATGATCACCATCTTTAAACAGTGCTTTTAATCTGAATGGTCTTGTTTTAATGAAATAAAGACCAGTATAAGAATACTGGTTCTAATACCCACCCAAAAAGAAATGTGTACACCTATGTTCATAACAGCACAATTCGTAACAGCTAAAACCTGGAAGCAGCCCAGATGCCCAACAACAGATGTGTGGCTGAGAAAGTTGTTGTAATATATATATATATATATATATATACACACAATGGAATACTATGCAGCTATAAGAACAATGAACCCACCTTCTCTGACCCATCTTGGAGGAGCTAGAAGGAATTATGTTAAGTGAGCTAAGTCAGAAAGATAATGACGAGTATGGGATGATCCCACTCATCAACAGAAGTTGAGAAAGAAGAACAGAAGGGAAACTCAAAGCAGGATCTGACTGAATTTGGAGTAGGGCACCAAAGTAAAAGCCCTGGGTTGAGGAAGATTACTGGTTCATCAGTTAGTTTGTTGTCTTTACTCAGGAGATTCCCTTCGCGTGTAGGTGGCCATAGTATCTGTAACCGTGCAAAACTAAAACAGTCGAGAAATGCCGCAGCTTGCAGATTGTTGACAACAACCTGTAATGTAGATGTTTGGTTGTTTTTTGTTTTGTTTTTTGCTAACTGCTTTAGTAATTGTTATGATACAAAAAAGGTAGGAGTTTTTAGAAATTATTACAATGATGACATCGGAGCTGGTGGCAGAGAACCTGGGTGAGCGTACACATTACAGTGCATGAGGACCCAGGTTCAAGCCCATTGTCCCCACATGCCTGGGGAAAGCTTCACAAGCGTTGAAATCATGCGCTATCTAGCCGTCTCCCCCTTCGCTCTCCTCTTTGTCTCTATAAAGAAAATTTTAATAAAAAAAAGAAAGTTGAAAAATTATTGCTTCACTTTCAAGCTTAGGTAGTATTTCTTTTATCAGGTAGGTCTTCTATAGGCTGATGGAGCACTGAAAACCTTTATATTATCATTATTATTAATAACACTCATTTGCCTGTGTGGCAATATTTTACCCTAAAATATGTCTATAAAACTACATGAAATTACATGCTGAGGAGTTGGGCGTTAGCGCAGGTGGTGCAAAGCTCAAGGACCGGTGTAAGGATCCTGGTTCGAGTCCCCCACTCCCAACCTGCAAGGGAGTCGCTTCACAGGTGGTGAAGCAGGTCTGTAGGTGTCTGTCTCCCCATCTCTGTCTTCCCCTCCTCTCTCCATTTCTCTCTGTCCTATCCAACAATGACGACACGACATCAATAACAACAGTAATAATAACTACAACAATAAAACAAGGGCAACAAAAGAGAATAAATAAATAAATATTAAAAAAGAAATTACATACTGCATTTTATGGCATTTGAATGGAATAAAGTATGAGCAAATTATTAGACAATAAAGATAGCTTTTACTTTATCTTCAAAGCCAGGACTAAAAAGTTCTTTCTACAAGTCCCATAACTGCACACAATCCACTGGATCTTATTAACAAAGACCTTACATTTTGAAGGATATATGATCAGATGTGTAATCTTTCCTCAAACAAGTTGTCTTTTGTTCCCTCTGATTTTCTGATGTTGTCTGTACCAAAGTTATACTGTTATTATGGGATGTTGATGTGGCAGGAAACTTCTACTTATGTGTTTAAAAAGTAGGCTGTGATTACATATCATAAAAATAGATGGCTCTGGCCTTTTGAGTTCAGAGAATCCTGCCACGAGCAAGTTTAATCACGTGTCTGTCCATTTCAGTGACATAATCTTTTAAGTCACAGGCATTTTAATAGAAGAGGATCAAAACATGAGCCCCCATTGATGAATTAATGGGTCCCTTATAATCTAGTCCTGTTGCAATATGAATTAACCCAGTAAAATTCAGTCTTCATATTTCTATCTTATCAATTATATTACATTGAATTCCTTTATTCAAAATATTCTAATGTTATTATGACATATATGTGATTGTTGATGACATGTGACATCTAAACCTTTATGCTCTAATCTGTTTCACCAAGTTCAAGAGAAGAATTTAGTTAAAAGTTTTATGAATGTTACATGTATTTCTTAAATATCACATATACAATGTGTGCCTTAGAATTCTCCTGGAGTAACTAAGACTAGTTGATTCATATTTATTTATTCTTGTTAACAATTCAATTCTTAAAAATTATATTCCATTAGTATTACTTGGGTTGTTGGAAAAGTCATGACCCATTTTTGTATAGAAAAACAGAAAAACATAACCCTGTAGATTTTACCTTCTGGGGACAGAAGAGTTGTCACCAGTGTGTTCTACTAAAGTCAAATTCCCAGAGTACTACCATATGTTCTGCTTCTAGACAAGCTGTGGATTCTGTTTAATGAGCTCCAGGCCTGGTTGTTTATTGGTTTTGCCCAGCACAAATCCACCTTTTCCCGACGTACACTTTCTTCTGAGTTAGAGTGTTTACAGCTGTACTCAGTACCCAATGACAATGCAAAGAGAGCCATTCACTTTCAATTCTTTTGTCCAGTAAAGGGTCCTGGAACTGTCATATATTGTTATCTTGAAACAATTTAACTCGTTGGATTTGTTTTACAGATGAGAACTGTAAGTAATATATATATTTTTTTGAATGTTGTATTTTTTGTAAAATTTTTGAAGTTGCAGAAAGGAAATGAATGCTTTATGCCTTTAGTCAGTTTGGCAAACTATCCCGTTATATGTCATTTTCAGTGCACTTGGTTGGCAAAATTATTCCAAGTAACCTAAAAAATAACTTTAAATTACAGTTGATGATGATATTTAAAGATAAGATTTCTTCTGGTAAGAATATTTATCTTAAAATAATTTATCATTTTTCAGTTCTGTTTCCATAACTAACTTTATCTGTGAGAAAATTCCTGATTATTAAAAATCAGCCCCATTTCCTCCCACTCAATTCACTTTTCTCCTAGAACTCTGTCTTTCCCTTGATGCAGTTTTCTTTGTAGTTTGTAACACTGCTAGGCACACCATATTATAATATACACTCTTGCTTTCTGTTTCTTTTTACTGCTAGTATGTAATCTTCTTGGGAAATTAGTTTATTCTGTCCATATGTACTCTGCTCTTAATAGTAGCATAATATATTATATCTACTGGGTAATATATATTAAATGCATGAATAACAATTATATGTAGTTTTTAAATGGGATTTGGGTTTTTATAGCTGGAGTTAGACATCATAGTTACTGGTGAAAAGGGTAGTTTTGTGGTTTGACTTCATCTCTGAATACTTATTCATCTACTAAATGAAATAAACATTTGACTTTGTAGAAGAGGTGATAGCTATGTGTGATATAAATCTTATCCAGAGCAAAGGTGGTAGCAATCTGGGTGGGGGTAGATACCATGGTGGTTAAGCAAAGAGATTCTCATGCCTGAGGCTCTGAAGTCCCAGGTTCAATCCCAGGGCCACCATAAACCAGAGCTGATCAGTGCTCTAGTTAAAAAGAAAGAAAAGAAAAAAAAAGGTAGCCATCTGCCATCTTTTATTTGACTTCTTCCCTTCTGTTGAGTCAGTGCATCTATAAGGAGCACCCACTATATCCTAGACCCTCTGTTAACAATGTCAAGAGTATTTCTATGAACAATACAGAGATATACTGTCTCAATGTAGAGTGTATTTGGGATAGAGAGCACCATTTAGGAATTAGTATCCTGTGCATTTTTTTTTTTTTTTATAAATAATCAACTTTCTGAAAAGGAGCACAAATCAGATATTCAGTAAGTTAACAACAGAACAACTCAAGTAGAAAATTAGTCTGAGTGGATACTTCTCTAAAAGACAAACAAAAATTTAGTAAGCACGTGAAAAATATGTTCATCACCTCTTACTGTTAGAAAAATGCAAACCAAAAAACCAATGAGATATCATCTCCCACCTTTCAGAATGGCTGTTGTTCAGAAGACAAGAAATAACAAGTCTTGTCTGGGAGATTGTAAAGATAATGACACATTTGTGCCTTGTGGCAGATAATGTAAATTGATGCTTTCATTAATGAAAACATTGTGGAGATTCCTCAAACAGAGCAAAGCATAAAAGCAGAGACTCCATATGACCCTGTGATAGTGTTTCTGAGTATTTACACCCCAAACACCAAAACATAAATTTGAAGAGATAGATGCTATCCATGAGCTTACTGCAGAGTTATTTACAGTAGACTAGAACTAGAAACAGCCTAAGTACCCAACTGGCATATGGATTAAAAGGATAGAGAGAGAGAGAGAGAGAGAAAGAGAGAGAGAGAGAGAGAGAAGTGCTACTTGTCTATTTTTAGAAAACACAAAATGCTGTCATTTACAACATCATGAGTTCACACAGAGGATCTATGCTAGAATAAGGTGAGACAATCACTAGATAATGTGGTTCACAGAGGAAAACAAACAAAATGCTGAGCTAAAAAAAAATGAATGTTTTAGACAGAAGGGAATAGGACAGGTATGTCGTATGCTTTACATTGGCTTGTTCTAGCCCTCCCCCTCCAAGAGAATTGGATGAGTCCTGTTAATTTCGCGGGCCTGCTTGGCCCCGCCCCAAGGGACCCTGGGAGAGGGTTCCGGAGTCCGAGAGTTCCTGAGTTCCCCAGTGACAGGGTTCCTGAGTTCCGGAGTTCGAGAGTGCGAGAGTGCGAGAGTTTCTGAGTTCGAGAGTAAGGGAGAGGGTTCCTGAGTTCCAGAGTAAAAGAAAGAGTGCTTGCGCCGCCGCAAAGAGACAGCAGAGTTCTGTTTGGTGATTAGTTTGTCTTAGTTTATGAATCGTTGTTCCTGAATAAAGAAATACAGCTGCCCTGCCCAGCCGTTGTCTCCGCGTCTCTGTTCACCACCGTGAAGCTAGCCCGGCCAGCTGGAGCCGTCCGAAAATTTTAACAACAAATGGCGCCCACGTGGACCTGACCTGCGCATCTCTCAGATAAGTAAAGACAATTTGGCTACCTATGCACGATGGCCTTCTCTTCTGCTTGTGAAGAGATCTCCAAAGGCCTCTGCTCTTTCTTCACGAGACTGTTTTGCTGTTTCTGGAACATTTATCTCTGGACCACTCTGTGGTTTCCACTCGCTCGAGCGAACTCAGAACAGCCAGCGGGAAGAGCCAGCGGGCGGGAGGCGAGGCGCGGAGCTGCTGTTTCCACCTGGTCAAACAGCCAGCCAGCCAGCTGCGCCCAGACAACCCCGCGCACCGCGCCAGCAACCCCGCAGCCCCGCAGCCCGCAGGAGGCCTACGCCACCATGCAAGAGCCCGATGCCAGCACGCTAGAGCCCGATGCCAACATGCTGGAGCCCGATGCCAACATGCTGGAGCCTGAGGCCAACATGCTGGAGCCCGATGCCAACATGCTGGAGCCTGAGGCCAGCCCACAGGAGCCGGCTCTTCACCGCGTGGTGCAGGGCACTGGACGCTTGATCCCTCCACGCTGCTCGGCCACTGCGAACAGGGCAGCAGACATGGCAGGGCCATGGGGCAGGGCCGCGGCGTTCTATCATGGCCGCCACCCCTGGGCACCTAGGCTCACACCTTCTACAAAGATGGCCTGCCTGCCCTCTTTCTATGAATTCTGGAACCATCCCGGGCCTCCCGGACCCCCGGGCTCCCTGCCAAAACTGGGCACACGAGATCTCCAGCCGCCGGTCCGGTCTGAAGACAGACAAGCTGGAGTACGCAGAGATTTGTGCAGAGATCGCAACCTGCAATTCCTAGAAGTGGAGCTGCGCGGGAAGCCACCTCCGGATGGTGAACCCCCCCCAACAACTAAGACAATATAGATTTAAATTCGTGTTTAAAATGACATGTCTTCGTAACAAAGGTTTCTCTCCTCGTGTATTAATGACTATGTTTATGTGTATGTTTAAAGTTTGGTAAACAGTAGCTTTAAGGCTAAATTCTTACTAGTCAAAGATAAATGAAAAAGGTTTTCAACGTAATTCTCATAAAGATAAAAATTAACTTACATTTAAAGTCTGAGGTAAAAATTAGTTAACAATCAATATATTTCAACTAAGTTGGTCTAAACAAAAGGTTAAATAGACTTGTTGATATGTAAAACACTACCTTCTCTATTAGAAATGGTAGATCGCACAATGGCTATGCTAATTATTCTCATGCCTGAGGTTTCCTCTCCGGCCCACACCTAGGGTGTGTCTCCATCTTGAATGGGTGTAACAAAAGGTTAAAAGACGTTGTTGATATGTAAAAGTCTCAAATTCCTTCTCTATTAGAAATGTTAGATCGTGCAGTAGATATGCTAATAACAAGTTTTGTTTCATAGTAAGTAAGTTGCAGCCAGCTGCCTTTGGGACCCTAGGCCATTCCCCGCCCCCATGCAAATGCCCGTCGAGGCAAGTAGCCCCCCAGAGGCAAGAAATGTTTTTTTTGTTCAGATATGGCCCCCTCAGGCCTTCCCTTGGCAACATGCTGGTTTTGGTTATATATGTTTCTGTTCACCCCACACCCTTGATACTATAGTCATTTAGTTAAAAAGAAAAGGGGGAATTGTCGTATGCTTTACATTGGCTTGTTCTAGCCCTCCCCCTCCAAGAGAATTGGATGAGTCCTGTTAATTTCGCGGGCCTGCTTGGCCCCGCCCCAAGGGACCCTGGGAGAGGGTTCCTGAGTCCGAGAGTTCCTGAGTTCCTGAGTTAGACAGAGTTCCTGAGTTCCTGAGTTCGAGAGTTTCAGGGTTACAGAGTAAGAGAGAGTGCCAGAGAGACAGAGTTCCTGGGTTCTTGAGTTTAAGAGAAAAAGAGAGAGTGCTTGCGCCGCCGCAAAGAGACAGCGGAGTTCTGTTTGGTGATTAGTTTGTCTTAGTTTATGAATCGTTGTTCCTGAATAAAGAAATACAGCTTCCCTGCCCAGCCGTTGTCTCCGTGTCTCTGTTACCCGCCTGTGAAGCTAGACCCGCCCGGCCAGAGCCTCCGAATTTTAACACAGGTAGGTAAATTGGTTCAAATGGGGCAGGCAATGAATGGTAAAGGATGAACCTGAACATATGCTGATTTTCAGTTATGCGTGTCTGAAGCATATATAATGTTCTAATGCAATATTACTCTAACTGATAAAATAAAAAGTAATTAAAATATACGAAGACATAATTTTTAAATATCATTCCACGTCAAAACTTTATATACTCTTTCATAACCTCTCCGTGATTAAAAGGATTTGGTGTAAGTACAAAAAAAAAAAATCAAACTAACATGGCTTCTAGCTACAGAATATGAAGAAAGGAGATCCTAGAGGAAGGAAAAATTTCATGCAAAATCATTCTTTCATAAATTTAAGTACCTGGACTGTGCTGCTGTTCTCTGTCACCAGAGTCTAGGAGGTGCCCAACATAGAGAAGACAGAAGATGTATGTTTGTCAGAGTGAACTGAAGAAAGATAAAGAGGGGATTTATTTTAATCTTGCAATCAAGAAGATCTGTAAAATGTCATAATACATGCATCTTTTTTTAAATTGAATTGTCACTCTTCTTTTATCTTTCTTTACAGGTGAGTTATAATTATAAAATGCATAACTTATAGCAGAACTATTAAGAGTTCACTTTTAAAAAAATCATGTTATTGGGGGGGTGTAATGGTTTATAGCACCATTGTTGACACATTGGCATAATTTCTCATCTTCCTGGGATAAGTGTCTGCAAAACACTCTCAGCCCAAGTTAGAGCTTTTCCCGCCATCATGATACAGGCGCCCAATGCCCTCTCCAACCTCTTCCTTGCTTCCCTTCCTCAGAGTCCTTTGCTTTGGGGCAACATACCACACAGAAGCCCAGTTTCCTCTTGTATTTTCTTTTTAAATAAATTTTATTTATTTATTATTGGATAGAGCAAGCCAGAAACTGAGAGGGGAGGGAGAGATAGAGAGTGAATGAGACAGAGAGACACCTGCAGAACTGCTTCACCACTTGTGAAGGTGGGAGCCAGAGACCCACTATAATGTGTGCTCTTAACCAGGTGTACCACCTGGCCCCTTATTTTCTTTTTCTTTTCTTCTTTCATAAGTTCTGCCTTTTAGTTAGATCATCCAATATTCATTATCTTCTTTGGCTTATCCCACTTGACATAGTCCTTTGATATTTATTCAAGATGAGGCAAAGGAGATAGTCATTTTTTAAGAGCTGAGTAGTATTTCCTCATGGATATGTACCACAACCTTCTTAGTCTCTCAGTTGTTATTGAGCATCTATGTCATTTCCAAGTTTGGGCTAATACAAATCATACGGCTACAAACACAGTGCGCAAAGATCTCTTTGTATAGATGGATTTACTTCCCTTGGATAAAGCCCCAGGAGGAATAGGGAAAGTCTATTTCTGGTGTTCTGAGAAATCCCAGCACTGTTTTTGTCAGGGGTCAGAACAACTTACTTCCCTACCAGCAGTGTAGACGTGTTCCTTTCCTCCATCTCCTCTCCAGAAATTGTTGTTTCTGTTCTTCCTAGTGGGTGACAGTCTCATAGGTGGAAAGTGGCATCTTATTATTTTTACCTCCGTTTCTCTGATGATCGGTGACTGAGCATTTTTCATATGGCTCTTGGCCCTCTGGATCTCTTCTTTGGTGAAGATTATGTCCATATTCCCCCCCCCCCATTTTTAATGTCTTCTTTTTTTGTTATTGAGGTCAGTGGATTTTTATATAATTTGGTTACTAGCCCTCTCTCTGATTGATATATGACACACGTTTCATTGCTTCTGTAGGGTATCTTTCTGTATTGGTGATGATTCTCTTCACTGTGTGGAAGCTTTTCAGCTTGACATAGTGCCATTGGCTAATTTCTGTTTTTGTTTTTCTTGTAGTTGGACTCAAATTATCTAAGATATTTCTAAAGCATAGATCATGAAACATTCTGTCACCGAATGGTTTCTGGTCTACCATCCATGTCTTTGATCCTGTCACTGAATGTCTCCTATGTATTGATGGTTTCTGGTCTACCATCCATGTCTTTGATTCTGTCGCTGAATGTCTCCTATGTATTGATGGTTTCTGGTCTACCATCCATGTCTTTGATTCTGTCACTGAACGTCTCCTATGTATTGATGGTTTCTGGTCTACCATCCATGTCTTTGATTCTGTCACTGAATGTCTCCTATGTATTGATGGTTTCTGGTCTACCATCCATGTCTTTGATTCTGTCACCGAATGTCTCCTATGTATTGATGGTTTCTGGTCTACCATCCATGTCTTTGATTCTGTCACCGAATGTCTCCTATGTATTGATGGTTTCTGGTCTACCATCCATGTCTTTGATTCTGTCACCGAATGTCTCCTATGTATTGATGGTTTCTGGTCTACCATCCATGTCTTTGATCCTGTCACTGAATGTCTCCTATGTATTGATGGTTTCTGGTCTACCATCCATGTCTTTGATCCTGTCACTGAATGTCTCCTATGTATTGATGGTTTCTGGTCTACCATCCATGTCTTTGATCCTGTCACTGAATGTCTCCTATGTATTGATGGTTTCTGGTCTACCATCCATGTCTTTGATCCTGTCACTGAATGTCTCCTATGTATTGATGGTTTCTGGTCTACCATCCATGTCTTTGATCCTGTCACTGAATGTCTCCTATGTATTGATGGTTTCTGGTCTACCATCCATGTCTTTGATTCTGTCACCGAATGTCTCCTATGTATTGATGGTTTCTGGTCTACCATCCATGTCTTTGATCCTGTCACCGAATGTCTCCTATGTATTGATGGTTTCTGGTCTACCATCCATGTCTTTGATGCATTGGAGTGGCCCTGTTTCATTCTTCTGCATGTTTCAGCCTCGTTTTCCCATCACTGTTTTTTGAAGAGACTCTCCTACACTTAATGTTTTGGTCACCTTGTCCAAAACCAGTTGTAGGTCTGAGCACTTACTTCTGGGAATAAAGCAAAATTTTCAAAGTGTTGTTTTTTGCATAAAAGCATGGGCTTGATGTTAATATAAACTTCCATGTATACTGTATTCTATCATGTAGCTATATAGTATTTAATACATAACATGTTTACAATCCAACCTCTTTCTCTAAGTCTTTGCATATGTACAATTTGAGTGACTGCATACTGTACAATTAAGCCAACTAGATTTTTCACTATATTCTGTTCATTTTGAGATTATATAGGTCTTCTGTGAAAGTAAAAATCAGCTAAGATTTTGATTTAAAAGAGAAAAGAAATTTTAAAACATGAAAACATAATATTTGACTTATGGAGCATTATTTTGTTCACTCCTTTTATTTTTCTCCTTGCACAGTTAAAGACTGTCATAATGATCTCTTAAAATAAGAGAAAGCAATTCAACCATTTCATATATTCCACTTTCAATAGAGGGGTCCACTTGTGGCATATTACTGAACCCCTTTTGGTAAAACTGTAAGGGATTTTTTTTTCTTCTGTTGTGGAAAAAAAGCATGTTAAATAGGCTGAAGGCACAGCCAACAGAATTCCAGCTTTAGTAATGCGAGTCATCTGTTTTCTATAAGGTAGTTGTTTTTGCCCCGTTAAATTCTTCCTCCCTGTGAAATGCTTTGCTTGAGATTTCTCTTTTTGGTCTGTGAAATCTACCCACTGACACAACAGTGGACACTTCCTTGAGGGAGCTTTGCAATTTCTATAGTCACCCTGGAATTGCACTGTATTAGTCTAAACTCGATCTTTTCCTGAAGAGATTTATTACTAAATCTTACCAAGGTTTTTTATGTCATTTTGTTTTAAGGTTTTTTGCACCTTTAAGTAGATGCTGTTGAATGAGGTTTCATTCGTGATTATTCTTAGTGTTTGTTATACTTCCTACTGTGGAGAATACTATTTAACCTTTTTTTTTTTTTCTGTATTGCCATAAGAAAATATGAGAGACTATATTCTGTAACAATTGGACATAAGGAAGGGAACACTGTTGGGGGTTGGGCAGTAGCGCAGCGGGTTAAGTGCATATGGAGCGAAGCGCAAAGACTGGCTTAAGGATCCTGGTTTGAGCCCCAGGCTCCCCACCTGCAGGGGGTTCCCTTCACAAGCGGTGAAGCAGGTCTGCAGGTGTCTAACTTTCTCTCCCCTCTGTCTTCCCCTCCTTTCTCCATTTCTCTCTGTCCTATCCAACAACAATGATATCAATAGCAACAGTAATAGTAATAACAACAAAAGCAACAAGGGCAACAAAAAGTGGCCTGCAGGAGCAATGGATTCACAGTGCTGGCACTGAACCCCCAGCAGTAACCCTGGAGGCAAAATAATAATAATAATAATGAAGGGATGATTGTCTGTAGACACGATCATACTAAAGAATAATAGCTCCCTAGTTGTTTCTCTCATTTAGAGAAAGTGGTGCAGAAGGGCTCCTTTGACTACTGCAGTGATAATTCCTACATCGGAATGGTTCTCCTGTGTGGTGCTCTGCTCTGGCTTGGACCCTGACTCCCAGCATGGTAAAGTGCCCCATGCACTATCTCCCTTGCCCTAGGAATCGATACTAATATTTTTTTCTTTTAGTGAACCTGATGCAAAACTTTGTTTGAGAAGCACCAATTTAAAACAAGGTGACGACTGAAATTTTTTTAAACACAACCCTTAAATTTGACATTTAGATCTTATTAATATATTTTTACTTCTTTTTCGCATTGCCTGGGTTTCACTGCTCCAAAGTGACCTTTTATTTTTGATAGTAAAAGGCAAAGACAGAGAGACAGAAACTCCAGAGCACCAAAGCTTCTAGCAGTGAGTTGGGAACCAGGCTTGAGCCTGGGTCATACACACAGCAAAGTAGGTAAACTATCTCCATGACGTTTATGGTACTGACTTCAGTAAACACTTGGAATGAAGGAAGAACTGTGACGTCCTCAAGTGTGGCCATAAGCATAATCTGAAGCTTTAAGTGACTGAAATATAATACAGGGGTTTCTTTTGAACTCTGAGGTTTCAATATCACTTACTTTGACAAACATGACTGTCAGGGTATGTGTCTGGTTTGGGCTGTATGGCTGAAGTCAAAAATGTGTTGGAAAAAAGGCCACATTAATACCTCGAGAAACTCCAGTTGTGATTAAACCCAGGTGTGTTGCTGTGGGCAGGTAACTCTGGTGTTGTGGTACTACCAGATCCAGTCAAATCTCTGTAATAATTTTTTTCAGTATCAGCTGTTACCTCACAGCGACCTTTCTACAGAAATCACCTTCCCTGGTCCTTACTTTTATCACTGCGGGTCTTGAAATTTGAGTATTCTGTTTTGTCATGTTTGTTAAATGAATGGAGGAGAAGCCCAGTTATTATACGCTTGGCATTAGGGTGTTTTGTGAGAGAACAGAATTCTTCTATTGAGAGCACGGTCCTATAAGAATGGGTTTCTGCCAATATGACTTTTCTTTCTCCTCTAACCCTACTTCCAATTCTCCATTAAAAGACTGTTATGAACATTAGTTGACTTTTGATGTATTGAGTTGAGTCAGGCAACAGAAGTTGGGAATTCCTATGCTGAATAATAATGGTTGTGTTTTAGTAATATATATTAATTTTCAAAGGGCTAGCACATCAATTTGATTCTTAGAACAACCTTGTGTAGGAAAAGGGAGTATTCCTATCTTTTAGATGAAAAAGCTGTGAGCATCAAACAAGTTGTCACTTGGCAAAGGGTACATTGCAAGTACTTTTTAGTGTCAGAGTAAAAAGGGAAAAAAGGAAAACAAAGAACCCATTATTTCGCTTCAATTGCTCAGTATCCATCCTGCCTTCTCCCCAACCTCTTTAAGCCTTAGGGGGTGGGTCCCAGCTACTGGATTGAATTTCAGCTACTTTTAAAAGATTATACAGCTAGGGGATGAAATGGTGACTTAGGTATAAGCCTTATCTGTGTGGGACCCTGGATCTGATCCCTGCAACTTCACTAAATAATATCCAGATTAATGCAGTTATCTCCTTTGTTCATTAGATAATCCGTATTCATATGTGAATACTTTGTATATGTGTGGGCTCATTTCTACAGCTGGTTGCAAATTCATGAGTACAAGTGTGTGTTAATTAAACAAAGAGCAGGAAAACACAGGGGAAAACTTAGATTAGCTGTGATCTATTCCCTCATAGTCAAGGATTCTAAAAGTGGGAAGTAAGAGGAAGCTGAGAGAACTTTGTTTTCCCAGGGCAGGACATGGAAGGAAGTTGCCAGGGGGTGTGATATGCAGCGACCTACAATGGCTTGAGAGGGTTTGGGAGGTGATGTGTTCGGTTGGCCACACGCATTACTATGTGCAAGGACCCAGGTTCAAGGCCCCAGTCCACACCTGCAGGAAGGGGGATAGCTTCACAAATAGTGGAGCAGGGCCAGGGGTGTCTCCCTCCCTCTGTAAAAGATAATAAGGTGTCATCCTTTTACTGGCAAAACAGCATTAACAGTTGGTAAACTCCTCACGTTACAGTGCACAAGGACTGGAGTTCAAGCCCCTGATCCCCACCTGCAGGGGGAAGGCTTGACAAGTGGTGAAGTAGAGCTGCAGGAGTCTCTCTGTCTCTCTGTTTCCTTTTTCCCCTCTCAGTTTTTCTCTGTCTCTATCCATTAAATGATAAACTGTAAAAATTAAAAAAAAATTGGGCTTTGGATTCTTGTAAAAATTACACACACTTTTATTATTGTAAAACAAAATGAGAAATAACATTTACTATATAGTTTTACTTGGAGTCATTACTGCCAGTCACATCAATTATGAGTGCACTGACAATCACTAAATGGAAAACAATAATTTGTAACTTGGTTCTTGGACATTCCTATTTTCAAAATCTCTGACTAGAAGTTAAAAAAATTTAAAAAGTTAGTTCTACTGTTCAGCCAAAAAGTTGTTTTCTACTAGTTCAGACTTTAGAAAAGTGAAAGGAAATGAAGACCTGAATAAATGTTATTTAAAAATCAGATGAACTGATTTAATTATGTTTTCCAATGCTGATTTTTATTGAATTTATTTTTCTCAGTGGCTTTTTCAACGTTACCTGTTTAGTTTAAATCAAGCAGATTAAATATGTGGCTTACTGTAAGGGGATTCAGCATTATACAATCTAGAATTTTCGGGGGGGGAGTTTCATTTCCTGTGATTTACAAAGCAATGTACAAGGAAATCTCCTAATAGTCGGTATGCAGTCTTCCATACTCATCAAAATGCCTGAAACCTTATTTGTGTCATGGGAATAGCTTTTCTCCCATAAACATCCTCTGTATCCCCAGGGAAACTAGAAAAAAAAAAAAAACATCACAGGATATTAGAATGGCAACATTTGGTGGCTTTACTAACATAGCAGTGGGAAATAAAATACTGACCATTTAGACTTGCGAGTTGAATAGCAAGCAAGAACAGAGTTCTTACTATTAATATGTTTCACTTGCTTCCCTTTGATAAAAGATTCGCCCTTTAAAGCCCATCTTCATATCTTCATTTTCCTATATCTAATGTAAACTCTGCTTTACTAGTTTTCTTCCCAAAGGAAGTCAGACTCCTGTATCTGCATCTGCATCAACAGTCTGTCGCGGTCACTTACTCGAAGCTCTCTGTGTCCGATAGGAACTTACAGTTTATACAGACAAGCTCACGTTCCCTTTCTTCTCTCAGTTAAGGTGCAGTTGTTTAATATGGAAATTTATTGTTAAGGATTCATGGCTGGAAATAAAAGGAATGCAGAGTTATTCAAATATTGGCTCTGCTATTCAGTAACTTTGGATCTTGATGACTCTAAGCCCCTACCAGGGTAATTGTTAAGTATTAGGTGTATAATTCTCATGAGGTGCTTAGCCTACCTCTTATAATACAGTTGGTAGCAATTAATTTTACGCTGGGTTATACTTCCTTAATAGTCATCTCACTCTCAACTGGTTTATAAAATTTCCAATTAAACCTATTTGTGTCTTCAGAACTGTCATTTCATTTAGTGTCTAGATCATTCCGCGATCCTAGAGTAATCTAATTTAGTTTCTGAGGTCTGCTTGCATAACAAAGTATGACAAAATGGTTGATTTAAAACAACAGAAATCTATAGCCTTATGGTCTGGCTTCTAGATGTTCGAGATTAAGGTTTCAGAAAGCTTATGCTCCTTAAACCCACAGGAGGGAAATCCTTGTTTGTTTCCTAGCAGCCTGGGTGATTTCTGATAGTCCTTGGCTTTCTTGGCTTATAGCTGTGTCCCTTCAGCTTCTGTCTGTGTCTCCTCTTATTGAGACACTAGTCGTGTTGGCTTAAGGACCCAGTCTAGTATGGTTTCATTTTAGCAAATCACATCTTCTTTTATTATTATTATTTTAAAACTTTATTAGTGATTTAATATTGATTTACAAAATTACATGTCAACAGGGGTATAAATCCACTTCATTCTCACCACCAGGGTTCTGAATCTTCAGTCTCCCCACTGCAAGCCAGCACAGTTTCCCCCAAGGTTGTAGACATGGGCCAACCATCATCTCTAAAACTATCTGTCCACATTTGTACATAATTGCCCCATTTTCCTTCTTGATCCAATCCTCTCTTCCCCTCCAAGCCACTCATGACAACATTACTACCTCCATTATGTCCTTTTCCTTGTCCTTCTCTTTCGCTGGCTGCTGATGGAGCTGGATTCAGAGCCCTCTGACTTTCTTCCTTCTATCACATCTCCCCTCAAGTCACATCTTCAACATGTTTCCAAACAATGTCAGATTTATATATATATTTGAGAAGGAATTTAAAACATCATAATAATATGTTACAGATGTTATTTCCTCTATCATTTATGAATCTCTAAACTGTTAACAATTTTATAAAATCTTTATATTTTTTATATGGTATCTCATAGATTTCTTTCTCTTCCGTCCCAGAAGAACTATTTCTTGTAAACTTGTAAACTTAACTTTAGCTTTTTAAAAAATTTATATCTACTTACTTATTTATTTATTGTCAGACAGAAAGAAAGAGAGGCAATAGAGAATTAGGAAAAGGAGCCGCAGCACCAAAGCTTCCTTGACTGCGGTGGAGGAGGTTGCACTTGAACCTGGGCTATGCACATGGCAAAGTGGCACTTGGCTTTTTAATCTGGTCTGGAGAACTATGTATACAATTATTTATTTATTTGCTGATTTATTGTGTCTTCATTGTATCGGGCACTGAATGTAGAAAATCATTCAACACCCAAGATATAAAAATCCAGTATCTTTCACCCTCAATGCTAGTGAAATCAGTACATTTCACCTATAAACAAACAAGTTCGGGTAGATTATTGGAGAAACTTTGCTAAGTGGACGGGCAAATCAGAGTTCAGAGAATGGAATGACCAACTTACCTGTAGAAAGTGGGCAGGTCATGTAAACCTTATTTGGGGCGTTTTCACTCTTTTTTTTTTTTTTTAATTGAGAGAGGAGGGGAAGACAGAGAGGGAGAGAAAGACACCTGCAGACCTGCTTCACTGCCTGTGAAGCCACCCCGCTGCAGGTGGGGAGGAGTTATCACTTTTACCAAGAATCGCATCACCTCTTTGTTTCTGTAAATAGAATCATCCCCTCTGAGAAATTTCAAGTTTGTTCCTGTATGTTATTTATAAGTAGGAATTCTTGTTTATCTCTACCATTTCAAAAAGTCTGCATTTCCCAAAGTCTAGTGTAGAGCCCCCTCCTACTCACCCCTTCTCAGATAATTTGAGTCTATAGTGACCCCATCTATTTAGATGTCTTATCCATCTCTCCTCAAACTTAGTTTATCACTTAAATAGTTTGCTAAAACTGATTCGAGCCACTGGAGAAATAGATGAATATAAGATACTTTAGATTTAGGTAGTCCTTGGTTTATATTTATTTATTAAGAGCTTCTCTGTATGAGCTTTTAATTTATTTTCTCAGTGAAATTTCCTCTGGAGCAGTTTGTGTTTCTATCTATCTTTTCAGAATGGAGGATAGTCAGACATGGATTAGTCTCTTGGTACATCCTGCACTGCTAAGTGGGAAATACATAACATTCTGTGAAACTGTCACCCACTTCGCTGTGCTTTTTCTTTTCTTTTCTTCTCTTTTACTTTTTGCTTCCAGGGCTATTGCTGGGGCTTGGTGCCCTCACTATAAATACAAATCCACAGTTCCTGGTGGCCAGTTTTTCATTTTTATTTCTCTCTCTCTCTCTTTTTTTTCCTTTCTTTCATTTTATTGGATAGGACAGAGAAAAATTGAGAGGAGTAAGGGGAGAGAAAGATAGACACCTGAAGACCTGCTTCAGGGCTTCTTTTTATTTTAGTTTATTTATTTATGTTATTGTTGTAGCTATTGTTGATGATGTTGTCATTGTGAGATAGGACAGAGAGAAATAGAGAGAGGAGGGGAAGACAGAGAGGGGGAGAGAAAGACGGACACCTGCAGACCTGCTTCACTACCTGTGAAGCGACTCCCCTGCAGGTGGAGAGCGGGGGCTTCAGGGCTTCTTAAGCATCTCCTATCCCTGCAGGTGGGGATCAGGCACTCGAACCCAGATCCTTTCACATAGTACGATGTGCATTTAACTGGGTGCATCAACACCTGGCCCCCACTGCTCTCTCTCTCTCTCTCTCTCTCTCTTTCTTTCTTTCTTTCTTTCTTTCTTTCTTTCTTTCTTTCTCTCTATTTATTTATTTATTTATTTATTTATTTATTTATTTATTTATTTATTTATTTATGAGAAAGACAGGAGGAGAGAGGAAGAACCAGACATCACTCTGGCACATGTGCTGCCAGGGATTGAACTTGGGATCTCATGCTTGAGAATCCAAAGCCCTATCACTGTGCCACCTCCTGGACCACAGCACTGCTTTCTTAATTATAAACTAGCACCCATAAAGAATAACTTTGTATCTTTCAGTTTACACATTATACAGCTACTTTTTGCTGCCTAAAATGTCAAAGGAATCTAATCCAGAGTTTTGTGTTTAAATTTTGAAAAATGTTATTTTCTTTGCTTAACTTCCAAATGGTTGTAAAATTGGACTTGGAAAAAATGACTGTAGAGTTTATCACAGCATTGCCGGACTTAATGAATGTTGGCAAGTGACTCCTCCCTGTGCTAGTGTTCTGGTTTCTGACCCACTCATCTGGACTGATGAGTCACACTCTCCTATCCTCTATGACACCTATGTATGGAGACAGTCATTAGAAGGCTTAGAAACAAGAGCACTGTTGTTTTATGCTTAGGCAAAAGAAAAGATGGCAAAGCAGTGAGAATAGAAAGCAGTAAGGGAGAGGAATTAACCAACCCCTTGGGCTCCATCCTGGCCAATTTGCAGAGACAAGAGTCCATTGCCAGCTCTTACCCGTAAGCCAGTATTGTACAGATTGGAAATAATTTTTTGTAAGAAAAATACTCTGAATATTGGTTTTTCTCACTTAAGAAAATAAACATATATAAATGTTAGGGGAAGATGAGCAGAGGACTCTGAACTATATACAATGCCATCAGGATCTGGAGAGAGAAGAGGAAAGGAAAAAAAAAAAAGAAGGAAGGACACTCAGAAGTAGTAATAACATTTGTAGGTGTGACTTAAAAAGGAAGAGAAGGCAGAACCATGGGAAAAAATGGGCAAATATATAAAAACATAGATAGTTCTGGAAATAATAAGGCAACCCATATCTGTAACCTTGGGAGAACTAATGTTTCCAATGGAGAGAATGGGGACACAGAACTCTGGTGGTGGGAACAGTGTGGGACTATACCCCTGCTATCTTATAATTTTGTAAATAATTATTAAATCACTAATAAAAATGGAAGAAAACAAACATAAAACATAAAAATCATTAATTAAGAAAAGAAATGTCTACTTCAAGAGTAAGTACATTTCACTTATTTGAAATAGTGTTCAATGCCAAAGACATTGGAAGACTAAAACATCCAAGCTAGTCTGCATTGAGAGTATGGGGTCTCGTCTTGACTGTCAGATTGTTACATTGGGGAGGCCCATTGAATGGTGTCCATTTGTGGGTTTCTAGTGAATGGGGTGCATTCAGGCTCAAGTTCTAGAGTTTGAAATACATTTGATCATCAAGTAGGATTATGTGAGACAGCCAAACAGATGACTGATGTACTTTTAGAACGACTCAATGCTATTTGGAATTTTGTGTTCTTTCAGTCCTAGTATATTTGAAGTCTTATTTTTTTTTTTAATCTAACATTTTAATGTCCCTCAAATTTGAAAGTTGTTTTTGTTTTAGAATCCTCAAGTTGATGTTCCTGAGAATTCACTCTAGCTAAGTAAATAGCATTAGTCAGAAAGCTCTTAAAACATAAAGATCTCTAGGAAAAGGACCAATGATGTAGAGGGGGCCAGGACTCTTAGAGGATAATGAAAACATCGAATCAAGCTTATAAAACTTCAGTGTGTGTGCAATTTGAAGAAAATACTACTGAAATACAAATATGTGAAATTTATTTTGTCTCCTACAGTACTATTGATCATTGAAGTATTGAATATTTCCCTTACTTTCCTTTTTTAAACAAGTCCCATTTATAATCTGTAGGTTCTAAGGCAACTAGTCACTATGCTCTCATCAGGAGAACAACATGGAAAGGCTCCCACCACAGAGCTCCACTGGTAGGCCACTGAGGTGTAGATCGTCTCCTGAGTTTCCTGGTTAGGTCTCTGTCCCCTGGTGTCAGCACAGGGCCTCCCTGCTGCTGCTCCAGCCTCTGAGGGCAGTAGCAATGGAGACTCAGAGTTGCACTTGGTGAGTCTCAGGGGAGTCCTCTCCTCCCTTCAGCCGTCTTTTTGTTGGTGAAACAGACTGGAGGTGGTGTCTCAACTGGTAAACTGCCGGACTATTGCCAGCCACTTAATCTCTCCCTAGGCTCCTCTCTGTCCACAAGCCAAATGTGTTTGCTCTCACCAGTGATTTGGTGGGTTCCTGAAGTCGTTCTAGTCCTATCTTGTTGCAGTCCCAGATGATGTCCTTTGGTATTCCTAGTTGACCCGGGAGAGGAGAGAAACAACCTTACTTTCCTTTTTTAAGAAAGTTGAACTGCGAATGTTTCATTCCTTGATCTAAAAGGTGCTCATGTACTTGAAAAATATTCAATACAAGTTGATTGGCATAGAAATATTGATGAAGTTAACCAATTAAAACCTCAGTTTCTTTTGCTAGATGCACTAATTTACTTAGATTGACTTTAAGAAATCATCTGTGGCAAGCCTATTTCACACACACATGGGGGGTGAGGATAGAGGGGGAAAGAGGACAGGAGGGAGTCAGTATCTTATAACTTCCTGCATATATGAAGTTTAGGAGGCCCTTCTCACTCTTGAGGACCTACATGCATCTCTGCTTGTATCTTTCTCTTTCCTTATCCCTGCTTTGCTTTTAATAAAAGCTTCTTTATGAAACTGGGAAAAAAATGGGGGGTGGGGGGAAGGGGAGGAACTGAGGTACAGTTGTCTTTCATTAAATTAAAAAAAATCTTGGCTAATCTGTCTTTTTGTCTGCACTAAAGTTTGGTGGGCTTTTTTTTTTTTCTTTATGTTTTTTAAAACACTTACTATTGATTTAATAGTGGTTTCCGAGGTCCTAAGGCAATGGGGTGCGATCCCACACCACACCTGCTACCATCATTCTGTCCAGCCCCCCCCCCCCCTTCCCCTAGTAATAATCGCTACACGTCTCAGTCTTACTTAGAGAGCGGTTGTCTACGTTTCCCCCTTCTTTTTGAGTTCATGTCCGCATTAAGTGGTGTGCCCTACAGACTAGAAGATGGTTTGTAACCTCTGATTTCAGCACCCAAAATAAGTGTTTGATAGCAACTCGGATTGAACAAATAATACACAAGCTTTTGTGGTGTTTCTGTGTGTTTGTTTGTTTGTTTTTGGTTGTCACTGGGGTTTCACTGTTTTGTGTTGGTCATTAGCCAGGTCCCCGGCATTGCTTGATGCTGTGGTCTATTTATATAATCACTGTTTTGCCTGAGACCCGCCCTGCCTGCAGGGTATTGGTTTAATCCCATTGGTTAGAACCTTTGCAACAGCTGTTATGGAAGCTTTCTATGATCTCGCTCTTTTTTTTTTTGCTCCACTCCCTCTTCTAGCCATTTCCTGCCCCCATTTGCCACTTCCGGTTAAAGAGACATATAAAGTGGCCCAGGAGGTGGCGCAGTGGCTTAGGCACTAGACTCTCAAGCATGAGGTCCTGAGTTCAATCCCTGGCAGCACATGTATCAGAGTGATGTCTGGTTCTTTCTCACTCTCCCCTATCTTTCTCATAAGCAAATAAATAAAATCTTTAAAAAAAAAAAAAAGAGACATATAAAAAGCGTTGTATCTGATCAATAAAGGAGAGTTGCTGAGTAAGCAGCAGCCCAGATCAGCTCTGGTTGAGTTCTCTCCCCCGCCACACAACCTGACAGTTTTGGGCTGAGTTTTTTCAGGTAGAAAGAGAGAGATAGAAACAGAAAGACATACCATAGCACAGAAATGGTGGAGGCTGGACTAGAACCTGGGTCATGTACAAGACAAAGCAAAAACACTATCCAAGTGAGCTACCTTGCTGGCCCTACTGAACAAGCTTTTGAAAACTATGCCTTCCCGGTGGAAGATGCTGTGGATATGATCCATATTTGAGTAGGTGTGAAAACACAAGGATCATCTAAGTATTACAAACCCAGGATCAAAGTATAGTATAGATAGTGTAGTGGTTATGCAAAGAGACTCTCATACCTGAGGTTGCAGGTGTCCCAGCTTCAGTTCCCTGTACCACCACGCATCAAAGCTGAGCAATGCTCTGGAAAAAAAAAAGCAAAAGAAAGAAAGAATACTCCATCTTCCCATAGATGTAAGAAAATGTTGAGTGTTCTTTTTTTATATAAATATTTTATTATTCTGTTCAGTTTTACAAGTGTTGTGATTATTACATTAATAAATTAAAATATGAATAAATAACTGCAGTAACTGTAAAAGAGAGTAATACTGTTAATGACCTAACAGTTTTGAAATTCTACTAAAATGTAGCCTTATTCGTATTTCTTCTACAAAGTGTTTTAACTTGATCTTCACTAATTGATGTAGCAAGGATGTTTGCCTTCTGATCTTCTCATTTCTTGTTCTTGCATTTTTTTTCTAGAATAAGATAACTAAGTATCCCTAATTAAATTCTGTGTTTTGCTAAGGAAATATAATTCCTGAGGTAGTGAAGGTGACTGGGAGAATGTGAATGATTGCCCTGGTTGTTGTCTCCATCTCTATCTTCTGTCTCTTCCTCTCTTCTTTTTCCTTTTGTTTTTCTTCTATCACCTTCTCCTCTCCATTCACTTTTATTTCCTCCTCTGTCTGCCCCTCTTTCAACCACTGCTTCACTTGTCTGTTATTCTTCCTATAAGCACAGCAATTTCCCAATGAATCATTTTGTTGTTAATGTACACAGCCGTATTTCTATAAAGAATTTACTATGTGCTCTTCATGTGATCTCATAGGGAATTCCAGAAAGAAATAGAAAAAATATATTTCATCTCTGTTTCCTAAATCCTAACAGCTACAATAGTGATATAAACCTTAAAAGATTGGGATAAAATTGGGTTTTAGCCAGTCCTCTATAAATAGTGGGTGGACAAGGTCACAACAGAGGACTTCAGGTTGAAAGTACTAGTAACATTTCTCCCATAAAAGCACTAATGCAGAAGGAAAAAAGCCCCCTTAAGATCCCTGTAGATATTCCCTTCAAAGTATTTTGGAAGGGGCTGGGCAGTGGTACAACTGGTTAAGCACACAGGTTACAATGCACAAGGACACAGGTTTGAGCCCCCGGTCCCCACCTGCATGGGGAAAGCTTCACAAGTAGTGAAGCAGGGCTGCAGATGTTTCTCTGTTTCTCTCCCTCTCTACCTCTCCCTCCCCTCTCAATTTCTGTCTGTCTCTATCCAATAAATAAAGATAATAAAAGTTAAAAAAAATTTAGACTGTCTCATAGTGACAGGACATCAAAGAGCCATTAAAGACTAAAATGTTTGGTTGATTATATGATAAATTTCAGCTTAGTTCAGGCAAACCATGAATAAAGCATAAGTCACAAGCATTTTTAAGAAACTGAATCCAATATCTAGATTTTCTCTAGAGACCTGAATATCCTTCTGTGTCATGGGAGACAGAAAAAGAAAACAAAATGCAGCTGCAAAGAAATCATCAGACAAAACACTGAACTGATTTTTTAAAAGTCTTCTTATATGACTATTTAGTTTTATACTCATCTGAGTGCCCTGTACTGCCTTCTCTAAAATGTAAAACAATTTTTCTTAGCTATAAAAATAAACAGAATAGAATGATGTTATTTTCAGGATATGTTACTTGTATAATATAACACAAATGCACAATATTACTACATTGCTAGGCATTTATGATTTTTGTATTTGAATAGGTGTGAAATTGAATATATGAATAGGTGTGAAACTGAATGTTTGAATAGGTGTGAACTTGAATACTTGAATAGGTGTGAAAACATGAAGATTATCTAAATATTACAAACCCAGGGATCAAAGTCAGTAATATTGAGCTCAGTGTGGTTTAGATCACTTCCTTCGTCCTCTTATAGTTTTTTTTTTTTGTTATTATTGATTTTAGGGTGTTATAAAGTGATCTCACTATTTAAAGTTGCTAAAAAAAACCCCAATATTTGGCAAATTAATTTAACAAACATATTGAGCATTTACTATAATCCTGAAACTGTTCTAATATATTGGACTATGTCCATTAACTATTTCTGTATATCTATATTTCTTTTAAAATATAAATTCATTCACATGAAAGGGGCATAAGGTTGTGCTGGGGATTGAATTTTGGATCTCTGGGGCCTCAGGCATACAAGTAGGTATTATCATAGCCTATGCTATCTGGATGACTCATACACCTATCATTCTATGATGAGGAAACAAACGATATATAGAATCAAATGATGTAGTAGGTTGGAAAGTAATTAGCACAACATTAACAGGAAGATAAAACATGAGCTGATGGATTGCGAACGCCATGTGTGTAGAAGTTTTCAGTATTTTCAGGGTGGGCAGAGTCAGCTGCGTAAGGTCTGCGGACACTATATAGTGCTCAGAAGTTGTCACTTGCTTAAGTTACCTCTGGACTATATAAAAGTAGTCATACCACCTATTAGAGAGAGATCTAACTGAGCAAAAGGTTTTTTCTTCTGTGCTCAGTGTCATGCTGGAGAGAGATCATGCGACAAACTTTAGCAAAACAATACTAAACTATTCAGACATCTAGGCAAACACATTTGGCACAGTGCAAATATAGCACATAGAGATTTTATTATGTAGCACTGGACATTCTATCTGATAATTTATTTATTATTTTTTTTTTAGACTAGCACTAGGATTTTCTCTAGAGATGACTACTGAAATCTTGAGTAAAAGCGATGTAAAAACAATTTTCTTGTTGGTTTTTAAACTACTCAGTAGTGTGAGTCATGTGTTTGGAGGGAAAAAGTCTGTGTCAAATGCATCAGGAAACTGAGGATTGGTGTTCAAATAAAACTGTAGACATGCATTTCATGTGCTTTATGTGTAGCTTTATTTTCACATTTTGGATTTTAAAAGATTTTGTAGTGAGACCTGGAAAGAAACGCCAAGTAGTACCTAAACTGGGATGTTTCCCTTTAATTTTTTTCCATTTTCCTTAAAAACATGTTTAACTCACTTACTGAGAAGCCTTTGCATATGAGATTGAGAAATGTTTAGCGATTGCAGGGAAGAAACTAATCACGGGGGTGGGGGGGCTGGTGGTGCTGCGCCTGGTTGAGCACACATGTTACTGTACGCAAGGACCCAGGTTCGAACCCCCAGTCCCCACCTGCTGGGGGAAAGCTTCACAAATGGTGAAGCAGTGCTGCAGGTGTCTATCTCTCTCCCTCTCTACTTCCTCCCTCTTAGTTTCTGGCTGTCTCTATCAAATAAATAAAGATAATAAAAAGAGAAAGAGTGGTCCAGGAGGTGACACAGTGGGTAAAGCACTGGACTCTCAAGTGTGAGGTCCCAAGTTCAATCCCCGGACACACGTGTACCAGAGTGATGTCTGGTTCTTTCTCTCTCCTCCTACTTTCTCATAAATAAATAAATAAAAATATTAAAAAAAAAGAAAAAGAAAAAAGTCACCTTTGGCAGTAGTTTATCTAGTCTCACTCTGTGCTGTACTTTACTGAAATACCAAATATGAGTTGTCTTCTCTTACTTTCTCAGATTGCAAGCTAATTGAAAAACAATAATCCTTGCCATGTTACATAGAATGTAGACTTGTCTTCCATAGAGTAGACTTTTAATTATGCAGTATTGATCACTGAATTCCTACTCCTGTTCAGTTGGTACAGTAATAGAGTATAGAAGGGTACAGAAAAAGCAATAATTTAAATAGACACCCCGAAAGAGATTCATATATATTTTTTATTTTTTAACCAGAGCACTGTTCAGCTCTGGCTTATGGTGGTGTGGGGGATTGAACCTGGGACTTTGGAGCCTCAGGCATGAGAGTCTGTTTGTATAACCATTATGCTACCTACCCTCTGCCCTGGAGATTCATATTTGGAGGAATCACCTAAAAGTAATGTCTGCAGTAGCTTGAAGATCAAGGCAGGTATAAAATCCCACAGACCTACCCCATACTGACCTGCCCACTTACCCTTGGGCAGATATGAAGGCTAGAGGTCAAGGTGGAAAAACATTGTCAAAGCATATAGCAGACTTCCCTCAATTATCCCTCGTGACTTTCTATATAACTTCAAAAATGTTAGGAGTCAGATAAGGAAAGATAAATGTAAAGGTAGAATTTTGATGATATTAATTCTTCCAACCCATGAGCATGGGATGTTTTCCCATTTCTTGGTATCCTTTTCTATTTCGTGAAGGTAGAATTATTGGCATCTACACAGAAGAGTTTCCAAGCAGAAGTGACTATTGTAACTTCTCTGTCTCTTCTTTATAAGCAGCGCCAAAGAGCAGAAGGAAAGGGAACATTTTCTTGGATGTCTTCTGCAATCAAATGCGGCAACTGAAGTTAGGTTCTCCAGTGGGTAAAAGCAGTGTCTATGGTTTGGTCCAGAGGGACATGTGGAGCCACAGGACTGCTGCCTGTGTCACCCAAGTCAGTCTCTGCCTGTTTAGCAAAGACGCGAGCCAACAGCGAATGCCATCATTCTGGTCTTTCATAATCACAGAAATGTTCACTAGTCTTGAACTTCACCACCACAGAAGGGACTGAGGCCAGCTGGGTCAGGAAGCTTAAGGACTGATGTTATTCTCTTAGAAATGATCCAAAATAGGAGCTTTGCCAACTGACAAAGCTCTCTTCCTTTCTGTTCACATCGAAGTATAGATGTCCCAGTCACTTCCAGCAAGAACCACCTAGAGACCCATCCTCTTTTCATCCAAAGTAAGGCTCTTAAATGAGTTGAAAATAAAAAGAGCTCACGACTAGGCTACCAAAGACACTCTTACAACAACCACTCAACACTTAAGACAACTTCTGCTCAATGCTTGGCATTTTTAACATTTTAACTGAGGACCTCACACTCATTGGAATTTGGCTTCTTTGTAAACCCCCAGGATTTTCTCAAGATAATATAATTTATTCTCCGTGACGTGAAAGAAGACTTTATAGGAAAAAAAAAAACTATTTTGCTTTTGAAAAAAAAAAAAAAAAGGAAAAGCAAGTGAAAGAAGTGAAACTGAGAAGTAAGAAGGAAAAAAAAAAGCTGGGGGGGGGGGCTCAATTTACATCCTTGCAGGTTCCTCAGTTTATATCCTTTCAGGCAAGTTTCGCACACTCCACTAGGTTAAGTGCACCTGTTAGCTAACACTTCTCCTGGACTGTTTGGCACTGGGTGGGAAGGTTACAGAGATCAGCATGATTTTGGTACCGAAGGAGCTCGCAAACCACTGGGGGGGGGGGGAATGATCTGAGCAAACACTTATATGATGAACAAGAGACTTAAAATCTATGTAGCATGTGAACATTACTTCTGCAAGGAAGAATTTGTTAGTTTCAGAGGAATGTCCACTGTGGTTCTAGAGGCGGTAACTGCATCAATCTTACAGCATTGTTGGGAAGACGTCAAAAATTTAGTGTGCAAGTAGAATCACATCTCTTCTGGATAGTTAAGAGGTTCAGTATAGCCAGCCGTCTCAAAACTTTTCTTTTTCTTCCCACAAGTGTAATGACCAAAGGAATGTGGGCCTAGGGCGTGGCCCATAGTGGTTGAGTAGCAGTTCTTATGACTATTCGTAGCTGTCCGTTACAGTGAGATGACGGATTTGGTCTGCCATCTGGTGATTAATAAATGAGCTCTTACAACAAAGTTTGAAAGTGCGTAAGATCTGTAAGAAGACAGATCTATGAGAGTATATGGGACACAGGAGAACTGAATTACTTCCAAGTAAAATGTGGTCAGGTAAAATATATTTCTTCTCAGGGGCAGGTGGTGGTGCAGTTGGTTGAGTGCACATGTTAGAATGCGCAAGGACCTGGGTTCCAGCCTCCAGTCCCCACCTGCAGGGGGAAAGATTTGCAAGTAATGAAGCAGTGTTGCCTCTCTCTGCCTCTCTCCCTCTATTCCACCCCCTTCCCTCTCAATTTCTGGCTGTTTCTATCCAATAAAGATAAGAATTTTTTTAAAAAGTTACAAATATTTATTTAAGCTACTGTTGCCAAGGTGTTTGTGATAAAAACTTTACAGTGACTTTGTTCAGTGTGTTAGAACATTTGCTAAGGATGAATGAATCCTATAGTTTGTTGAGGGATATATTTGGACGTCAAAACACTATAGAAGACTACAGTATGATGGGAATCTCATCATATATTTACCAGTCCTCCTCTATTCCAGGAAGTTAAAGAAATACAAATAGCAAAGGTATATGTGACAACCTTGTGGTTTTAGAGTTCTTTTCCAAATGTTATTTTCCTTTTAAAAATATTTACTTATTTATTTATTTTAGATAAAGAGATGGAAGTTGAGAAGGGGGAGTCAGGTGGTAGCGCAAAGCACAAGGACCGGCATAAGGATCCTGGTTCAAGCCCTCAGCTCCCCACCTGCAGGGGAGTTGCTTCACAAGCGGTGAAGCAGGTCTGCAGGTGTCTATCTTTCTCTCGCCCTCTCTGTCTTCCCCTCCTCTCTCCATTTCTCTCTGTCCTATCCAACAATGACGACAACAATAATAACCACAACAATAATAACTACAACAATAAAACAATAAAAGGGAATAAGTAAATATTTTAAAAAAGAAGTTGAGAAGGAAAGGGGAGAGAGGGAGGGGGAGGGAGAGGGAGGAGAAGGAAGATAGAGAGAAAGAGGGAGAGGGAGAGGGAGAGAGAGAGAGAGAGACTTGAAGCACTGGGTCCTTGTGCATTGTAATGTGTGTGCTCAACTGTTTACACCACAGCCTGGAAATGATAAGAGCAAGATGACTAGAGTGCTCTGAACCCCAATTCCATCAGGACCCTGAGAGAGAAGAGGAAAAAGTGAAGAACACTTGGAAGTAGCAATAGGTATAGGTGTGGTTTAAAAAGAAAGGGGAGGCAGAACTACAAAAAAAGGGCTAATATTTCTATATAGTTACAGAAATCATGGTCAGCCCATATCAGTAATCTTAGGAGAACTATTGCAGTGTCCAATGAGGGGAAGAAAGACACAGAATGCTGTTGGTGGAAAGGTGGGGAATTATACCCCTGTTGTCTTATGTAGTGATTCAATATTAAGTCATTAATAAGAGAGAGAAGAAGAAGAAAAACCAATAAGCAAAAATCAAACAATTGGAAAACCAAGATGACAGGCTTAATATGATTAAGCTGCAGATTTAATATGATTACAATATGTAAAACACTCATTAAGGGTGAAATATCCTTTAGGGTTGAAATAAGGTCTACAAATCCTGAGTTAAATCTGCAGAGAAAAGTCAATTTTTTCCCCCAAAGAATCAAGATACTAAGGAATGGGTTATTATATTACTTCTTTAAATAACAGTGTTGAAAGTTAGTTGTATCCCCATATCCATGACCTTAGGAGAACTATGGCAGTTATCACTGAAGGGGGGGTGGGGGCCAGAACTTTGCTGGTGGGAGTGGGATGAAATTACACCCCTATTATCTTTTAATCTTGTAAATCACTAACTAAAAAAGAAAGTTTTATGTCACCATTGATCCCCTTTCCCTGAGAATGTACAATTAAATTTAAGATGATGTGCAAAGTCATTTAGAATATTTCTAAATGGCAAGAGATGAAAAACCACATTCACAGCTAAACACTGCCTTCTCTTCCCCCGTACAAGCGTTCATCCAAAGCCCAGTGGGCACGGAAGCTCACTTGCCTCTCATTGTACATGTCTGAATGAAATACGCGTACATAGAAACACTTGGTAGAAAAATAACAGAGTCTTTTTCAGTTTGGGTGTTTGCACTTGGTAGTTATGCACCTTGTTATTATGTTATTTATAATCTGTTATTTATATCATTTTTTAAAATTTAAATTAAAAAATAGAAAGTAGGAGTATGGACCAGAATTCTTTTTGGAGTGCAGAAGGTGGGCGTTCTGGCTTCTGTAAATGCTTCTCCACTGGACACTGACGTGGACAGGTTGATCTGTCACCCAGCCTGCTTCTGTCTTGACTTAGTGGGGCAGGGCTCTAGAGAAGTGAGGTTTTGAGACACATTGGTGAGGTCGTCTGCCCAGGGAGTTCAGGATGGAATCATAGTAGCATCTGCAACTTGGTGGCTGAAAGGCAGTAAGATATAAAACTGAACAAATTGTTTAATGAAGAGGAACACAAATATAAGCATAAAGCAGATGGAATTAGGGTCGTAGAGTAGAAATAACCTAGGAAGTCTTTTAAAGTTATGTTCCTAGGGGCCTATGACTTTAATAATTTTTGTTTGAGCTTGATAGCTAATATGGAGGTGGACTGAAAATATTTTCTGGAAAAATGGTGTCAGAGTTGAGAACAGGGCTAGAAAGCTGAATTAGGGCAGACAGCAGCTCCCAAATTTGAAGAAAATATAAAAATACAACTAACTGTTAACAACATTGGTCTGACCCGGGTCCCGTGTATATTGATATTTAGCACAGAAGCCTGTGTGACCTCTGAGTCCCTGTCAGTCTGAACAGCTGGGGACATTCGAGGCTGCACTCAGTTCCAGAACTGGTTGCTTTTTCTTAGTCTATTTCTATATATCAAATTATTTCATCAATGCAATAGAGGTATACTTCATGGTAGAGCTATCTAGATTTATATATAATAGATAATGTATAGATCATTCCATACTTCTCCTTCTGGCTTACCTCACTTAACATGATTCCTTCAAGTTCCATTCAAGATGTGGCAAAGGGAAGTATTTCATTATTTCATTGGCATCTGGGTTGCTTCTAGTTTGGGTTATGACGCAGTGCTACTATGAACATAGGTGTACGTAGATCAAAAGATGGCATAATCCAAATGGTTTTAAAATATAATTGATGTATTATTTTTTAATAATCATAAAATTAAAGATGTAATTTATATATGTTCATTTTATAGTGAGTTTGTAAGACGATTATTATTACTGTGCCTATATTTTGATACTTACACGTACAGATATTTCCAAACCTGCATTAAATTTTAATTTAAATATAGAAAATGGTGACAAATACTGTGTAAAGTCTGAATTTTTTTGCCATGGTTTTTTTTTTTCCCCCCTTTTGTTGCCCTTGTTGTAGCTTCGTTGTGGTTATTATTATTGCCCTTGTTGACGCAATTCGTTGTTGGACAGGACAGAGAGAAATGGAGAGAGAGGAGGGAAAGACAGAGAGGGGGAGAGAAAGACAGACACCTGCAGACCTGCTTCACCGCCTGTGAAGCGACTCCCCTGCAGGTGGGGAGCCAGGGGCTCGAACCGGGATCCTTACGCCGGTCCCTGCGCTTTGCGCCACATGCGCTTTAACCCACTGCGCCACCGCCCAACCCCCTTTTGCCATGGTTTTAATTAGGTTTCTTTGAAGTAAAGATAATGAACTGGAGGCTGGGTGAGAAGGCGTCTCTTTGAATACACACATTACCACACTCAAGGACCAGGTTCAAGCCCCCAGTTCCTACCGGAAGGGGGAAAAGCTCATGAGTAGTGCACTAGTACTGCAGGTGTCTTTCTCTCCCTCTCTAACCCCACTCACCTCTCGACGTCTCTATGAATCCAAAATAAGTAAAGAAAATATTTTTAAAAATAAAAATAATAAACTTATTGCCTTTAAAACTTTGCATTTATGTCATGGTTCAATTAGCACCCTTAGTTTAGGATATATGTTGTAGAAATCTCTTAGTTTTTTAAAATTATTTTAGTAAAACTATATACTTCCTTTTTCAACAGTTTTGTTATGTGAACACATATCTTCTATTGTAGGATTTACTCAAGTGTCTAGTGAGTTGAAAGTAATATATGAGTCAATGAATCCTAAAATTATGTATTATCTTTTAAATCATCTATTTTTCATCCTTTTCAACTGACATGTCTTATTGGCCCTTACTCAGTTTCCTACATTTGGTTATTTTCACCTTTAAAAAATAAAATCATGGAGTCGGGCAGTAGTGCAGCGGATTAAGCGCACATGGCGCAAAGTGCAAGGACCGGTCCAAGGATCCGGGTTTGAGCCCCCAGCTCCCCACCTGCAGGGGAGTCTCTTCACAGGCGGTGAAGCAGGTCTGCAGGTGTCTATCTTTCTCTTCCCCTCTGTCTTCCCCTCCTCTCTCCATTTCTCTCTGTCCTATCTAACAACGACGACATCAACAATAGCTACAACAACAACAACAAAACAACAAAAACAAGGCAACAAAAGGAAATAAATAGATATTAAAAAATAAAATTATTTGAGAATGAAAGTTTTCTTCCCCATATCAGATTAGAGTATATATATAATAATTTCCTTGTGAATTGTAGAGTGCTTGCTTTTTTTTTTTTTTTTTTTGTTTCTTCCCAGAGAACTGTTTGGCTTTGGTTTATGGTGGTATGGGTGATTGTATGATTGAAGCTGAGACTTTGGGGCCTCAGGCATGGGAGTCTGTTTGCATAACCATTCTGCTGTCTCCCCTGTCTGCATAGTGCTTTCTATATATAAATACTAGTTAATTAAGTTCATCTGTGCCTTGTCTCCTTGGGAGGTTACTGCTTAGCCAGGATTTTATTTAAGCCCACAATATGATTCACCTTCTTAAATATTTCCCAGATTTCAAAATATAAGAAAATGACTAAATTTCTCATTCTCTCTCTCCTCTTCTTATTCCAGAAGGATATGATGAAGAAATAGCCTGCACTCAGAATGGTCAGATGTACTTAAACAGAGACATTTGGAAGCCTGCCCCTTGCCAGATCTGCGTCTGTGACAATGGAGCTATTCTCTGTGATAGGATACAGTGCCAGGACGTGCTTGAATGTGTTGACCCCATAACTCCTCCTGGGGAATGTTGTCCTGTCTGCCCACATTCAGCTGGAGCTGGCAACACCAATTTTGGTAAGAATGTTTAGAGCTAACCTATTCTTGACCCAGGGGCTCACTTACATTGTTGCAGTGATTTGATTCTGAATTCAGCAATCCAAGGGAACAAGTCCCCATTCAGATAGCCTCCGAGATGAATGATTTTGCTCACCTCCTTTAAGTTCAGTGAGGAGGCAGTGCTTTCCCATCTCCTGAAAAGCCAGGAGGATTTTTGACTAATTCCTAAAGTTTTTGTCCAATTTGACAATTTCCTGTACTATTCAAGATGGCAGATTGTTATCCTATTCATTCAAACAGGATGCCTCCAAGGTATTTGTTGATTTTCTCTGAAGTTCGTTAATGCCCAACAAAAGGTGTATAAGGAAAATCAAAAGCACTGTAATGAAACAGGAAGGACAAGCAGAATCAACGCTGCAGAAATATATTAGAAATACATCCATCGGTGAGGCTCATTATAAAATAGAAACAAGAAAACAAAGTAAAATAATTGAAAAGTGGTTAGAAATAGTACTGAGGAGAAGAGGTACCATGTGACAATGATATATGAAGAGGGACAAGTGCTTAGATTTACATGTAGCAGGTCAGGGATGCTCAGAGCTTGAAGGCATGGTCATGTTGGCTGAGACCAGCAAGGATGAGAAAGACCAGTACCGAGTGATCTCACTTATAGCGGAAGCTCAGGATAAAGAACAATAACGGACAGAAGATGCAACTCGGACTGGGTGTGCTGTGTTGCATCTCAGCAAAGGATGCTGGGGAGGCGGGAGAGGGACAAGATGAGGGGACTTTGGGGTCCTGGTGTGTCTCTTAGACACCAAAGGGAGGTAAGAGTTTGTGTCTTTCTGTGAAAGACTATACTGTAAATTACTTTTTAAAAAACACCATTAAAATAATAATAATAATTTAAAAAGACCAGCATGGGAAAATACAGGGTGGAACTTGAATAAAATGTCATCTATTTCAGCAGAACCAAGGACTTAGAGGAGCGAGAGGTGGGGGAGGACTGAAAGGAGGTTGGGAAGCCAGTGTTCCCTGCTGGAGTCAGGTGGACTGTGAAATTCTGTCAAAACAGACTTGTAAATCAAATTTCCCTCAATACATTGATGAATTGTTTAAAAAAAAAATAGACATAGACAGCAGGTAACAGATAGTCTTATAAAAATCACATTTAGTATTTAATTAATAAAGATCATTGTATTAACATGTTAGTATCTTTATGTCTCAACTAAAGTGCTGCATTGCCTTTTCTGTTTTATTGATACTTTTAATAACAGATAGTTTTGTTAACAGATGTTTATTACTCAGGCATTTTAGAATAAGTTATTAAGCTTTAAAAAAATATACTGCTTTGGAAAGTCAGAAAAAGAATGTGTCATTTCTACGGAGAAAACTGTTCTGATTAGTTACATCTATCTCCATAGTAGTAACACACAGTGTTATAAGAAAGAGCAATGATATCTGCATGGCACTACCCCCTCCCCCCTTTATTTCTATTTTACCAGAGCACTGCTCAGCTCTGGATTATCGTGGTGTTGGGGATTGAACATTGGACCTCAGAGCATCTGCTCTGAAAATCTATTTGCATAATAACCATTATGCCATCTCCCCCCACACTGCATGCTTCTTAAAGAAAGAAATACATGAACCATGTTTAAATGTGAGTTCATTCTCTCTTTCAAACATGAAGGTTGTAGAAAAAACATGAAAACACGGGAATTGTTGAAATATTGTTTCCATAGCTGTCTTTGGGAAAGTACTATTGGCTAGAGCCTGGCAAATGAGAATTAACTGAAGAAACTGTTAGTTGAGAACTGATGTGGACATTGAATAGATTTATCTCTCAAAGACTAAGACTGTGTCCTTTAGAGTGGCAGAGGGGAATGCAAATGCTGTTTTAAACTGGATGATATAAAAGCAACACAAATAATACATAATGTGAAGTGGAGACAAAAGAAGGGTGAAGGGGCCAGGTGGTAGTGCAGCGGGTTAAGCGCACATGGCGCAAAGCGCAAGGACCAAGTAAGGACCCCCGCTGGAGCCCCCTGCAGCCACTTCACAAGCAGTGAAGTCCGTCTGCAGGTGTCTGTCTTCCCCTCCTCTCTTGATTTCTCTTTGCTCCGTGCAACAACTACAGCAGTAACAACAACGATAAATAAACAAGAGCAACGAAAGACGGCAAAAGAAGAGTGAAATAGAATTAAATTTTGCTAATTCTTCATCTTTAAGAAATGAAAGGGGCTGATGAGATAATTGTTATGCAAAAAAAAAAAAAAAAACACTTTTATGTCTGAGGCACCAAAGATTCCAAGTTCAATCCCCAGTACCATAAACCTGAGCTGAGGAAAAGAAAAAACTTGAAAGACCCTGGCTAAGTAGTACTGAACACAGTGATAAAATGCTCAGGAAAGGCATTTCCTTAGGGGTTGTGTGTGGTGTGTGGACATCTATCCTGGAAACATAAGGAACTATACTCGTGACAATTGTCTTATTTGTCATTATTTATTCTCATTGAAGTTTTTTTTAATTGAGAACTAAAGAATAGGAGGCAATAAAGAAATAGGAAGTACTGTAATTTTTTAAAAAAATATTTAATATTGGATAGAGACAGAGAGAAATTGAAAGGGGGGGAGATAAAGAGACAGAGGGACACCTGCAGCCCTGCTTCACCACTTGTGAAGCTTTCCCCCTGCAGGTAGGGACCAGAGGCTTGAACCCGGGTCCTTGCACAGTGTGGTGTGTGCACTTAACCAGGTGTGCTACCACCGGGCCCTGAAGGACCGTAATTTTTATCATTGCTATTTTAAAGAAACTAATAGAACCTATTGAAATAAGTATAGCTCTAAGTAGAACTAACATTGAGATAAACAGTAGAGACAATATATGCATTTTCTTAAACATCTGAGCAACTAAGGCACGAGGACCTGGACGTGATTCAGGGACAGCACATGCTGTTCCTGGGTGATTCACTGAGTTTGATCTCTGGCAGTGCATAAAATGACTGAGAAGTGTTCTGGTGTCTTTCTTCACAAAATAAAGTAAAAAAGGAAGGAGGACTAGCACATCAGTCTAAATATCATTAAGAGGACTAGCACATCAGTCTAAATATCATTAAGAGGACTAGTACATCAGTCTAAATATCAATCTAAATATCATTAAGAGGACTAGTACATCAGTCTAAATATCAATCTAAATATCATTAAGAGGACTAGTACATCAGTCTAAATATCAGTCTAAATATCATTAAGCTTGGCAAACTATTTTTATATGAAAAATTCATCCTTCTCTGCTTCCATAAATAAAAGAGAATAAAATGTACACCTAGCAACCATCTCAAAAATTATAAAAGAAAAGAATAACAAAATAAACTTAAGTTAAGCAGGAGTAACTCAGAAAGAAAAAACAGGTTGAAAAGTGAGAAAATGAACTATTAATTGAAAAAATTCATTTTAATTTCATAGCTAACTTTATTATTAAAGATTAAAGATTTATGAATGCTACAAAATAATATCCATAGAATGTCAAACTTTTCTAAAAGAATGTATTATCTTGTCTCTTATGTAAATATTGATTCAGAACTTTTATGTTTTTTACACTGATAATAGGAAAATCTACTTAAGTTAAATTCAGACTCCACAGAAGAAAAAAATATACATATGATGTTCTTTGTAACTGCTTATTCAAAAAATAAATGGTTTATTCTCTTCTTTTTTGTAGGTAGAGGAAGAAAGGTAAGTTGTGTTTTGTATAGCTTCATTTGCTTGAATTTCTATTTCATTACAATATCTGCATAGCATTGTGATTTGAATTGTTTGAAAGAACTTTACAAAGTACAAAATACCACGCAGATAAAAATATACAAGTGTATTTCAGCTAGTGTGATATCAGATCACAGATAACTCTGCTGTGTTCACAGTTAATTATGGTTGATAGAAGTTTCTTCCCAAAAGTTGTGACTTCCTTAGAGTTCAAAACTCATATGTTACACTTCTATATTTCTTACACTCACTACAGTGTTTAGCTATAACTTACACATGCTAAATGGAAAATAAATGTTTCAGTGAAATAAGTAATAAAGAAATGAGGGTGAATGGGTAGGTGGGGAGATGGTAGAAGTGAGGAAAAGTGGAAGAGAAAGCGTCTGCTGGACCTCCATGTATTGTGTCGCCTGTCTTAATGGTTGAAAACTCAACTGAGCACTTTGACCACATATGTCATCTTCTTTTTTCTTTTTGCCCCAGTTTTTTAAAAATTTCAACAGTGTTTTTTTTATTCATGCGGTAATATTTTTAGAGTGACTATTATGTTATAAGAATGACAGGTAGAATGGTGACTAAAGTAACTTTACTTTCACAAACTGATAGTATAGTTAATGTTGGAATGATTTTTGAAGTGGAGGTAAATGGAGAAAGAATTCTGGTGAAAAACATTTAAATGCCACTATAGAGACAGAACACAGAAAACATTCAGAGAAAAGAAAAAATATAAATAGTGCCGAAGCTACTATATCATTTAGATGGTCTATTATGTTGAATATGTTTTCTTTTTTAAATTATTATTTATAAAATGGAAATATTGACAAGACCATAGCATAAGAGGGGTACAATTCCACACCATTCCAACCACCAGAACTCCATATCCCATCCTCTCCTTTGAAAGCTTTCTTATTCTTTATCTCTTTATCTTTATTTGGGAGTATGGACCCAAGGTCATTATGGGGTGCAGAAGGTGGGAGTTATGGCTCCTGTAATTGTTTTCCCACTGAACATGGGCGTTGACAGGTCTATCCATACTCCCAGTCTGTCTCTTTCTCTAGCGGGATGGGGCTCTGGGGAAGCGGGGCTCCAGGACACATTGATGGGATCGTCTGCCCAGAGAAGTCCAGTTGGCATCATGGTAGCATCTGGAACCTGGTGGCTGAAAAAAGGAGTTAACATATAAAGCCAAACAAGTTGTTGACTAATCATGAGCCTAAAGGCAAGGATATTACAGATGAATAACTAGAGATCTCTCCATTTTAGAAAAAGCTAGTAGGTTTATTTTAGGTATATTCCAAGGGGCCCAGGACTTTACTAGCTTTTGCCTGAGCCTGACATCTAATATGGAGTTGAACCCAAGGTATTGTCTGGGGAGATGGTGTCATAGGTGGAAGAAGGACCAGAAAGCTGGATCAGGGAAGAGTAGCTTCCAAATATGAGAAAATCTTGCCCCAGTCTTTAAAGAACCTTAAGTTGAATCCCAGGGGAAAGCCTTACACTCAAGGGGACCATGGTGGGGTATAGCCATGGCCAGCTGGCCAGATTAGTTACTTGTCATCTGGACCAGGAATGGAAGATCCAACTGAATGAAGGATTCTCATCCCATAGGAAATGTTCTTGCATTTCTGGTACACTTGAAATTTGTGAATTTTTGCTTCAACCTTATCCAGATAAGAATGGTTTAAGGGTCAAGAGCAGAAATGGTGGACCAGCAATACGGTCCATGTTCTAGTGCAGTCTTTACCACACTGGGGGAATCTCCCATGCTGTGGTCGCTCTCTCTCTCTCTCTTTCTTCCCCCTCTCTCCCTTCTGTTTTCCCTTCTCTATTTCTTTCTCTTTATAGATGAAAAAGTCATATGGTAGAGCGACAACAATGAACAGAAATATTCAGTCATCACAGATTTCATGGTGGATATTAGACAGTTTACCAGATACCTTAAATTGCCTTAGACCTTGCATCTAATAAATCTTCTTTAAAGTTCTGACCTGCCATTAACATTTTTAAAACCTGTATCTCATCTATTTATTTACTGGGTAGAGACAGAGAGGAATCAAGAGTGAAAGGGAAGATAGAAATGGAAAGAGAAAGAGAGACATCTTCAGGTAGGCTTCATGGCTTGCGAAGCTTCTGCCCTGACACGGACTCGACTCCTTGTACATTGCAGCCTGTGCACTCAACCTGGTGTGCTGCCACCCAGCCCCCCAAGATATTTCCTATTTCAAGAGAATTCTGTTGTGCCTTACATTTTTGTTGGTGATCTGGATGTAGATGATTGATCTATAGCTTTAAATCTAGAAATATAGTGTACTGATAATTAGAGCTCTATAGAACATACGTAACTAAGGGTATTCATTGCTTTTTTATTTTTTATTTTTTTGGATTTTTTTTCTTTTTTTCTTTTTTTGTTGCCCTTGTTATTTTATTGTTGTAGTTATGATTGATGTTTTTGTTGTTGGATAGGACAGAGAGAAATGAAGAGAGGAAGGGAAGACAGAGAGGGGGAGAGAAAGATAGATACCTGCAAACCTGCTTCACCACTTGTGAAGTGACTCCCCTGCAGGCGGGGAGCCGGGGGCTTGAACCGGGATCCTTATGCCGGTCCTTGCGCTTAGAACCACCTGCGCTTAACCAGCTGTGCTATCTCCCGACTCCCTGCCTTTTTATTTTTACTACAAAAATAAGAGCAAAGTCTGAAAGTAAAACATTGAAGCATAAATTAAGTTAACCAAGTTCAGGTACGTGATGGAAAATTAGAAATACCAGCATCTTAACAATAAATTTCCTTTTGGGTATTGAGTTTTAACATTTAATCTTTTCTGTGTTTCCTTCATTTTCAGAATGCCTTCCTATGAGTTCATAGGCTTTTATAATAAAATACAATAAAGTAAAATAACAACATATGTGGAAGGAGATGTTAAATGAAATAGAACTCACCACTCTTGTATTTTTTACGTTTTGGATACACTCCTCAATGAATTCAGTTTCCACAATGTTCTAGTAAAACATTATTCATAATATGTTAATGGAAATGTATATATTTAAGAATTCCCAAGTGTCAAGCAGAAGATGGAAAGTAAATGTTACCATGACCTATATGGAAGATCAAAATCTTCAGGAAGATAAATTTTGAAATAATCACTGCAAGTTAGTACATGATAAACTAGCAGTCTAGAGAGACAGATGGTTCCTCCAGTATTATTTGACTTACATGCTTGGAATGCTATGAAAATACAGTTGCTTTAACTTACACTGCTCTAGGACTCACAAGAAATCCGCTTTAACAGGCCTACTCTACATCAATTGTCAAAACAAATCAAATTGCCTGATTTTAATTCCTGTTTTTGCAAGTGTCTTGTGCGACTTTTCATTTTTCCAGCCAGTTTAAGTTTTTCTGTCTTCTCCTCAGATGCTGAAAGTCACCTGACATTGTTGTTTTCTCTTTTCTCCCCCATTTATTTCTCCTTTTAATTTATTTTTTATTTTTATTAGTTATTTCACCTTTTGAAAGAGCACACACTTCTCTTTCCATTTCAGTGTCTTGGCAGGGTTATTTTTTGTTTGTTTGTTTGCTTCTTGTTCTGCCAACATCTTTGTTGTGCCTTTGGGCCTGTAAGACTCTATTCCATCATTTCAGGTGTTTTCTTGTTCTCTATGTTGAAAGATAGAGAAGGAGAGAGAAAGCGAGAGACAGAGGCAGGGAGCAGAGAGACAAACTGATTTACAGCTGTCTCATTATTTATTTATTGCCTCCAGGGTTATTGTTGGGGCTCAGTGCCAGTACTACAAATCCATTGCTCCTGATGGCCATTTTTTCCCCCATTTATTGCCCTTGTTTATCATTGTTGTGGTTATTATTATTGTTGTTGTTGATGTAGTTGTAGTTGGATAGGACAGAGAGAAATCAAGAGAGGAGGAGAAGACAGAGAAAGGGGGAGAGAAAGACAGACACCTGCAGACCTGCTTCACCGCTTGTGAAGCGACCACCTTGATGGTGGGGAGCTGGGGCTCAAACCAGTATCCTTAAGCTGGTCCTTGCACTTTGTGCCACCTGTGCTTAACCCGCTGCGCTACAGCCCGCCCCCTATACCCCCCCCCCCGTTCTTGAACCTGGGTCCTTGTGCACATGGATACTCTTAGCATTTCTTTTTTCTTTTCTGTTCTTTCTTTCATTTCTTTCTTCCTTCCTTCCTTCCTTCCTTCCTTTTATTTTTTTAAGGGTTACATTGTTTTGGGAATGGTATCTAATTTATCCTGAACTAAGTGGCATGTAATATAAAATTTAGAAATTCAAATATATATATATATATATATATATATTCATATACATACAGTTTTGGGTTTTCTGTGTTTTCAGTCTTTGGGTAGTCTGTTTGATGGCATTTGGAGTTTGCATTTTTCCCTCACATGTTCTTCTTTTTATCTTGGGATTTGACTGCTATAAAAACTGAAGCAAAGCGGCTTTCTTCATTCACACACTGAACTAAGTTTTTGTATATTTCAGATAAGTGTTCGTCCACGAATAGTATCTACCTAAGCACCCCAAAATTGCTTTGACTTTCCTTTTCAGTTTTTTTTTTCTTTTTTACATTTCCTACATAGGAATTCTTAGTGTTTGTGTAGAACAGTCTAATATAACATTTTCACCCTAATAAGCTGTCATTTTGTACCTTTTCTTTACAGGGACAAAAAGGGGAGCCTGGATTAGTACCTGTTGTGAGTATATATGTATTTTTGTTTCTATACTTTTGTTTATATACTGTTAATAAACTTAATTCTAATAGACTTGTACATCATTACTTTTTTGTTCCTCAAGAAGGAAATAGGTTATTTTATAATTATTTTTGGGTTTTTACCAGAGCTCTGCTCAACTCTGGTTTATAATAGTGCTGGACCTAGAGCCGGAAACTCTGGAGCCACAGGCCTGAGAGTCTCTGCATAACCAGTTTGCTGTCTCCTCTCCCCTCCCATTAAGCTTTTGAATAAGGAAAGAAAAAAAAACCCCAAAGTACATTAATTCCTTATTTAAAACACTACCTAATGTTAACACAAAATTTTCTGTTTAGTACAAAACTGTGTATTTCCTTGTTAGTCTTATTTGTTATTTTTTCTACAACTCCATTTTAACGGAATTTTATTTATCATTTAGGTGACAGGCATACGTGGACGTCCGGGGCCTGCAGTGAGTAGTCTCCTTGTACATTCATCTGCTTTGAGATTCTCGATAGTGAAAACCTCCATGAATGGACATTAGAATGAGAAGCGACAATGCTTGATTTCTTAAATCATCTTGTCTTGAAACATCTGCAAATTTAAGCACTACTTTACAGCACTGAATAGGATATCACTTCATTCTGAAATGAAGAACCCAGTTCTCCTTGTGTGTTAGTGTTATAAAAAGTTAGATGGCAGTCAAAACAGTGTGTTGTTACAATATTCGTCTTAGACTAACTGTCCTCACTGAAATGAGGATAATCACTATGACACTGATTAAGGGTCGTCTACTTTGACTGTTTGATGACCTAATGAAGCAAAGTTTTCACCTGTCAATGAGACAGTTCTGTAGTACAGTCGAATTGGGAAATTATACGTGAAAGTAGCACATTTCTGGCTTAGTACAAAAGATAACTACTGATTTTAGGTTTGGATTAGTAGCAGAATTCATAAATGATCAGATAAATAATATATAACTCTCCCACACATAATTTCTGTAGATTTAAAATTAAAATAAAATAAAACTGCTAAATTAATGTAAGTAAAATGCTTTCACAGAACTACTCTGGTCCTTAGGAAACTGTTGCTTTCAGACAGTAATTAAGTTGCACTGACTATATTACTAATTTTCCTAACTTATTTGAAACTCTCTTTTGAACAGAAATGAAATTCTCCTGGCCACTCCCATTTTCAGAGAAAAAGCTAATTTAAGAGTCCCGGACAATAATGCCATTAAAAAACAATAATCCTTTTCACTTTATAGAAGTAGTTGGAGTTACCATTTGGAAAATCTTAAATTGCATATGTCAAATACATGTGTATGTATGTATTTGAATGATGCAACATTTAAATTGAGTGGGAAAAGAAAAACTGAACATAGGATAGTAGTGATAACATTAGAGAATTTTTCTTTCTCTTATTTTCATCAGCAACTTGAAAAGTTATGTCTAGCTTGGGTTATCATATACCACTAAGTTCATGTATTCCTTCAGGTAATTGATAAATTGGAATTTTAACATATATGTGATTCTCAAAATCTGAACTGTAAGGTTTTTTTTATCCCATAATTTAGTAAGGAAGTCTTGTGTGGGAGAAATAAAATTATCCGTACAAGTTTGCGATTACTGCTGAAGCTACTGTAATCAGTTCATTGGATTCTGTGATGCTACAATGTTCTTAAAGGCCCCGTTCTTTAGGGGCCTTTAAACTTCACTGCTAAAAGAAACAACGTTTCTATGTACTCAGAATGTTTTTATGCATTCAGTTTTATTTTTACAATTTCCAACTGAACTGAATTCAGAAACATGACATTGCTGTTTTCTGTGATATGGAGCAAAACTTGAGCGAGAGTCTGACGTATACACCCTTTGCAGACATAACCCTCAGTTTTTGTTTTAGGGTCCTCCAGGATCGCAAGGTCCAAGAGGAGAGCGGGGCCCCAAAGGAAAACCTGTAAGTTGATGCACAGTGACACCTCTTCTGTCCGTGGGCATTGGTGTTGTGTTGAGAATGGGCTCCTGCCCTCTAACTGCAGCCAGAATGCCTGTTGACTGCTGCTCTTTCTCCTTGGTGAAAAGTGACATCAGTCTCAGCTAGTGGCGGCTGCTTTCTGATTCAGAGGAAGTGAGTTTATGTTAACAGCTAACTATTATTTTTTAGATAGCTTACATACTTTTGTCCTTTATGAAGTAAAATTGAAGCAGAATTTAAGGCAGTATCCTGAGTACCTTGTGCTGTTCTCTTGAATGAGTAGTGCCAAGAATGCTCTGTTAAGATAAAATAATCAAGTTCTTTCTGTGATCTGTGTTTACAGCAAGAAGAACCAAATTGGATAAGGAAATGAGCCATTCTTAGCACAAATATTCTTTCATGTGTCTGCATAGTGAATTGATTTGTAAGCAGCGATCTGTCTTTTCCTCTGACAGCTGCTGCATACTGTCAAAGAAGTCACTTTAAAAAAGCACTTAATTCTTTCCAGGAAGACCCAACTTTCAGTGTAAATATCAACCTTACAATCTTGAGATAGATCCTGAGGGTATTATATCTGCCTGATATTTTCACTTGTTCTCTACCTGTACAGAATATATTTATCCTTTTCCAGATCTGGTCTTACAAACGCACTCCATTTTCATACCTCACTCTTAATGTCTGTGATCTTTCATATATTAAGTAGCTGAATTAGTTTTGGCTATTATGAATACTACAGCCTGAGCAGCTGTCCTTTTGGATTTGTGTTTTCATGTTCTTTGGATTTATGTCCCAGAGTGGCATTGCTAGTTCTAAGGCATTTCCATTTTTATTTAAGGACTCTCTTTGCTTTCTGTAGGTTTTCTGCCAGTTTTCATTCCCACCAACAGCGCACCAGAGTTCCCTTTCTCCGTGGACTCACCAACCCTTGTCGTTGGCTGTTTTGTTGCTGCATGACATTTTCACAGGCATGAGGTGGATTCTCACTTGTGGTTTCAATTTGCAGTTCTCTAATGATAAATCATGTTGATCCCAAGATACTTTCTCAAGCTGGATTTTGAAAGATCTTTGCAGGCATGTAGCTTAATGACCATTTTTCCACAGTAGAGGGGTGGGGGTGGGGATGTTTTCCAATGTAGTGGGCAGCAAAGTTGTGTGGTGATTATCTCAGGCGCCCACGCCTCCTTGCTCTTTCACTGAGACTGCTTGCTATTGCTAGTTCAAGCACGGATGCCATGCTAGCTTTCCAGATGTGTCTGAGGGACTTGCATGACAGAGAGAAGTTGAAGATGATTTCAGCTGGGTGGAGTCATGCAGAAAACATTGAGCTTCAATATACTGTTCCCAGAATAATTGCTAACATTCAGTTTGAGGTCTAGGTGGAGACTGCAGTGGGTGCAGTGGTCAGATTTTCAGAATTCCTGTGAATTCAGTGAATCAAGGAAATGGTTCCATCACTTCCCATTCTCCTCTTAATATATTGAATTATGTGCTGCTATCTTAGTGAGGTCTGAGACAATGTATGTGAGTTGGATAGGAGTGTGTGTGTGTGGGGGGGGGGAGAAGGAGGAAGGAGGAGTGGGAGGGAGAGGAGAAAAAGGCTCCTTATGAAGAGTGAAGCAAGATAGTCCTGGAAGATACCCAAGTAGGAAATCTATCTTTCTCTAAATCCCAGCAAGCAGTGGTGTGGCGGTGTCTTAACAGTTGCCTCAAGAATACATTTCTCCACAGCTCACACTAATTTTCCTGGCACAGATACTCCCGTCATGGCTAATTTCAAGAGACTGGCATATCATAAAGTTCTCATACATAGACTAGTTTGAATCATATACTGAGCCTTCCAGAAACTGCTCAACAAATTAGGAGGGCACAACAAGCATAAATATCCTTTAAAATGGTTTTTTTTTTTTTTTTTTTTTTTTTTGTCTCATAAGGGTTTTGCTGGCGTTGTGTTTGTGCAACTCTCCTACCATTCCCAGTGGCCATTTCCCCCCTTTTCTTGTTGTTGTTCTTATTGTTGTTTTTAATAGTAGGTGAAAGATCTGGGCTGGAGGGAGAGATAGAAAGAAGGAGAGACACCTGCAGTCCTACTCCACCACATGTACTGTGCTCTCCCTGCATCTCCCCTGACCCCTCTGGCCTCGTGAAATCTGAACCAAACTCATCCTGTGTGGTAATGTGCCCACTCTACTGGAGACACCTCCACACACTCGCTATTTATCTGAGAGAGAGAGAGAGAGAGAAAACACTGCTCAGCTCTAGCACAGGGCAGTACTGGAGAGCGGCCCCACGGGCCCCCTAGACAGACAAACCCCAAGCCCTCATGTTATGTGGAGTTACCTCCCCCACCCTCACACACATCTTCTCCTCCCTCCATGCCGGCAGACGCCTGCCACAGAAGATTCGGAGAGCACAGTGTCTCCACACAGCACTACGTTTATTTGCTTGGCGCCCCACAGTAATAGACTGCCCGGTCTTGGTAGCATTTCGGATTTCCGCTTATTAGATGCCAGTAGCTACATCTGTTTTGCCCCTTCATTTTCCCCCCTGAATGTTACCACGTGTCCCTACGGCAGGCTGAGGGAGCAGGTTTGCCTGGATTGAGCACTACTGACACACAGATACTCTGCTATGGCTTCATCAGTACTCAGAGCCCATTACGCTGTCTCTCATCACGGGCACTTGCTTTTAAAGTCTGCTGTGCCCCTGCTAATCCCATGATAAGATAGCAGCCTGTCTTAATAATGCATGACGCTTCTCCTCTAGAGGTCTGTGTTCTCAGGGAGAAAATGGAAAGTAACCAGATCTTCTCAGCTCAAGGATTTCATAGTTTGTGTGTGAATGTGATGCTGCTAGCCACCGGTTAATCAAGCTGTTGTCTGTGCCCTGTCACTAGTGTCTTTTCTACTAGTGGACGTTTAAAGTTCGCCATCTAGTGGTGACTTGCAAGATTTTTTTTCAATTGTAGCTTGCTGCTGGAGGAGAGAATACAGGAAGTGGTAGCTGGCAAATAAATAGAACGTTTATCTGAACAGAGAGTTTGTGGGATTCGACTCACTTGGAAAAAAAAATTTTTTAGTGGAATCCTAATTTATATTTTTTTCTTTAATACTTCGCATGAAATGCTCATGTATATGTCTTATTTTCACGTATAATCTTGTGTATTATTATGTTTGTTACACTTTGGATGATTTTTATAGATTATTTATTTTGATATTGTTTTGTATGTTAGTAGTTAATGCAGGCTGTTTAGAGAAGAAGCCATAGTAGCAAATAATGCGTCATAAAATAAGTTTAAAAAACGGGTTATTTTCAGAGCAGAATGAAACATGATTGATAATCACAGAGGGCTCAGGGAAGGATACACTTATTTCTTTCTTTAGAATTAAAATTGCCAAAATCTCTCTCTGCTTCCACGGACATAATTGTAAATTGTGATTTTGCATTTGGACATTTCTGGAGCTAGAATGCTCTTTATTTATTTTTTTAATTTAATTATCTTCTTGATGTTTCACCACACCTGGCTATCATTAAGTAATTCCACATTTCAAAACCACAGTGAGTTTTCTACATCAGACTCTATGTGCAGGTCTGACTGTCTACGAAGCTGCCTACTCCACATGTGTATAATCCAGCAATTAAACACCAGTTAAAATTGGCCTTCACTTTGCATAATACAAAGAATGCAGTAAATGTGTAGGGTCTAGTAATGAGAAAAGGCTTGATTTTTTTTTTAAGGTTGAATATACTTTTCTGAGAAATTATTTTTCAAAATGTTAAATTTCAGGCTAGCTTCTCTATTAATTGAATAGATAAAATTTCTGCCCAGAAGTAAACCATTCATAGAAGAGTGTGACTATCTTGAGATACACTCGTGACGTTTCTGAATGGTATTAGACCCCTCAAACTGCCAAGTGCAAATACCCCCTCTTCCATATCAACTTGTCCTATATTTTCCTCTGTTGAGTCAGATTTCAATGGCTTCTTGCATTGAATAGGTCCTCATGTTTAGACTTGAAAAGCTGCTGTTACTGTTAAACTCCATTTCATTTCCCATCATTTTCTTGATTTTCTATTCTCAGTGTAAAATTGTATGTGTTTTTGAGTTCTTTGGTCTGTTATTTTCTTTTGAAATCTGTTAAGACCTTTCAGACATAAGCCCCCTGAAGATACATGGCATGCATTGTGGGAGTGACACAGTCAGGGCTCTGAGGCTTTCCAGGCTGAGGACGTGGCTATTCCCCAAGCTGTCTTCAGAATGTAGGCTGAGGAGGGAGGAATTTGGCAGCCAGAAACCATTGCTCACTCCTCTACACTTGGCTGAGTCACTGAAGCTTTGCCTCTGTGTCTCATTGGTCTGATTTACCTTTGGGAGTGGCAAAGAAAACAAAGTATCAGACCTCAAGTCACTTAGTACAGAGAATGGGAATGTGAAGATATAACAAGTATCCATATTGACTTCCTGCTATGTGGCAGGAGCTTTGCAAAGCACAAGAAATCATTAAGATGAAAATGAAAAAACTCAACAAACTCCAAGCAAGGAAACTTCACATAATTTTTTTTTAGAGGTAGGCTGTTAAGTAAGCACATATACCAAAATGTAATATAGACAAATGAATTTAGAAGTTGTTGTTGATCAAATCTCCCTGAACAGCAAAACTCAACCACGTAAAGCACATTCTACAACAACAATGAGGCGAATTTAATTGTCTGTCCCTGACTACTGGGGATTGAAACACATCAGAAGTAAAGTTCTAAGCCAGAACCTGCCATGTTTCAAAGGCTGTGACGAGTGCTGAAGTTGGCAGTGTCGGCAGAGCTGACAGTAGCTAGACCGCTACATAGACTTTATTCTTCAGATCTCACTTATTTTTATGTGTAAGAGAGTAAGAGAGAAGAGGTTCAAGCGCTGCTTATCTCTGGCATAGAGCAAAGCAGAGGACTGAGCCTGGGACTTCTGGTGCCTCTGGCATGTAAGTTCTGTGCTCTGAAAATGCTGAACTATTTCCCCAATTCTAGATAACTGTTCTTTTTTTAAAATTATCTTAATTTATTTTTTAGATAGAGGCAGTCAGGAATCGAGAGGGAAGGGAGGGATAGAGAGGGTGAGAGACAGAGAGACACCTGCAGCCCTGCTTCACCATTTGTGAAGCTTTCTCCCTGCAGGTAGGGACTGGGGCTTGAACCTGGCCCCTGCTCATTGTAACATGTGTGCTCAACCAGGTACGCCACCACCTGGCCCCTAGATAACCATTCTTTTAAGAATTTTTTTTCTTTTGGTTCATTGTGGGCTTCCAACCATCCCAATCTGACATTTTTTGAATATAGAAATAGGAAAAGGGCCAGGAGGTAGCGCAGTGGGTTAAGCACACTTGGCACAAAGCACAAGGACCCGAGTAAGAATCCCGGTTCAAGCCCCCAGCTCCCCACCTGCAGGGAGGTCACTTCACAGGCGGTGAAGCAGGTTTACAGGTGTCTGTCTTTCTCTTCCCCTCTCTGTATTCCCCTCCTCTCTCCATTTCTCTCTGTCCTATCCAACAACAACAAGGACATAATAAGGCCAACAAAATGGGAGGAATGGCCTCCAGAAACAGTGGACTCATAGTGCATGCACTGAGCCCCAGAAATAACCCTGGAGGCAAGAGAAAAAAAGAAAGAAAGGAAGGAAGGAAGGAAGGAAGGAAGGAAGGAAGGAAGGAAGGAAGGAAGGAAGGAAGGAAGGAAGAAATAGAGAGGGAAAAATACAGCAGTCTGAAAGATTCCTCCACTGTGGTGGGGACCAAGCTCTAACATGTGCTGTGCTCACTATCCAGATGAATGATTTTTTTTCATCTCTTGAAATTAATTCATCTTCATGAACTGTTTCTTTTTCTTTACACAAAGTACTGCTCAGCCGTGAGTGAAGGTGATCCCGGGGACTGAACCTATGACCTCTGGCACCTCAGGCATGAAAGCCTGTTGTGTTTCTTGGTGGTGCTGTCTCACCAGTCCAAGACAGTAGTTAAAAGAAAGTCTTGTCAGGTTTCTGTCCACACTGAGATGAAGGTACAGGGAGTTCCCATGTTCTTCCTGCTTCAGCCCTTTCCCATTTATTGACATTCCACTGTGGGACAGATAATATTCTGGGGTTCTCTCTTGGGGTTGTACATTTTACGGGTTTGGAAGCATTTTATGCTGGGTGCAGTCACCATTATATAATACACCCTGTATTTTTCATTTCACTACCCCCGAAATCTTCTATGCTTGGTCTGTTAATCCTGTACCACCAACCTTAATCCCTGGAAAACTTTTTATTGTCTCCATAGTTTTGCATTTTCCAGAAAGTCATGATTGGAATCATACAGTATGGCTACCATTTTTAATATAGTTTTTATTGATAAAAAAGGAAACACAGACAAAAACCATAGGATAAGAGGGGCACAACTCCACACAATTCCCACCGCCAGAACTCCGCATCCTGTCCCCTCCTCTGGTAACTTTCCTATTCTTCATCCATCTGGGAGCGTGTATACACCTTTCCCATATTTGGGAGCTGCTCTCTTCCCTGATCCAGCTTTCTGGTCCTTTTTCTAGCCATGGCTACCATTTTTTAAGTTAATGAACCATCTATCTAAGACCTCTATGCTGTTGAGCGCTCTAACCAGAACGTGTTTGGCAATAGGCTTTAATTCTCACCGACTTGTTTTGCCAGGGTCCTCGCGGTCCTCAGGGAATTGATGGAGAGCCAGGCGTTCCTGGTCAGCCTGGCGCCCCAGGGCCTCCCGGACACCCATCCCATCCAGGCCCCGATGGCATGAGCAGGGTGAGTTGTGTACATCGCTAATGGTCATGTTTAAACAGTCAAGATCTCGATTTATGGCTAGCATCTAGCGTTCTCAATTGTGTTAGCTTAGATGTTTATCTTTGACTCTAAATGCAGCTAAGTGAATGCAGGGCCCCCGTGAGCAACAGCAAAACTATGAAACCCATGGGGAATTGTTGGAAAATGAAAAGTAGCTGTTTCCAGATCTTTTTTTACATTGCTCTCTGTCACTTCTTGACTCTGTAAAATATGTCCATCCTGCTGATCCTGAAGGGTAACTGACATTGTTGCTGCTGTGAACTGAAGAGAAAGGAATATCTCTGCTTCTTTCTCTCAGCTCAGAGTACCACACTTCCCACACCAAGGGAGGCTATCTGATTTTTTTTTTCCTGAATTTTAGTTTCCTATTGGAAGTCAGAGGAAACAGAACATCTTTCTATATTTCTGAACCGAGTGAAAGGCTGGGAACTTATGGATGGTTCACATAACCATTTGAACATATGAAGCCCTGAAAAATGTTTATTTTACAAAAATTTATGCCTGTGTTTCCCAACCACTTAGAGATTTACTTGCCAATCCATTATTAAAGTAAATACATGCATTCTCCTGCCATGACATTTTTGAAATTAATAGAACTATTATGGACACTTTTTTTGGAAGTGAATAGATAAAAGTTGTTATATCTACATTTGGAACGGTCAAGCATTCATTAAAAAGATTATACATGTTTATCAACTGATGTAAATACAGTTTAAAGTTTACTGGTCAAAAACAAAGAAAGAAGAATGTCCTTTAAGTAAAATAAATTCAAATGGAATCTGGAATCCATATTACAGATGTTTTAAGGGTATCATTTAGACTTTGTTCAGATGTTCGGCATGTCCTACTCATGGAAGAATATCAGATAAGATTTAAACCTGAAATCAATTAGACTGGCTGAGTACTTAACAGAATGACCCACGTTTTTATCAAGCAACGGACATCGCTGTGGTTATTCTGAAGCAGCTTTGTTTTAAAATGCTCTGAAGAGAATAGTTGATTAAGATCCACATGTAGGGAGTAACGCCTCGAATCTTCTTTCTTGCTTTAAAGTCAAAAGTTTAAAACAGTTCTCGAAAGAGCCAGTCACAGGGAATCTTGAGAATATACATCTCTCCTTTTTTAAAAAATTATGTTCATATGTCCTTTACTGTGGAAATGATGTGAATACTTTCCTTTACAGCCATTTTCAGCTCAAATGGCTGGACTGGATGAAAAGTCTGGACTTGGAAGTCAAGTAGGCTTGATGCCTGGCTCTGTGGTAAGCGCAAACTCTGTTGACATTAAAAAAAAAACACATAAAAAGAGAGTTAACTAAGAAGTATTATATATCATCTAAAACACATTTAAAACTTCTGTCAACACCCCCTCGCCAGACACCCCAGTCTTCAGAGTCTAAGAGACAGTTGTATCACTGTTTAATTTTACAAGTCTATTTGCTTTAGTTATATTTATTCTACATATGGGCAAAACCATTTGATAATTGGTCTATGATCTATTCAGTTATCACTTAGCATTAGTTCAGTCCATTTCACTCCTAATGATACAATCTCAACTTTTGGGACTTGCGAGTGGTATTCCATTGAATATATGGCCTGTAACTTTTTTTTTCCAAATAACTTTATGGGGGGGGGGGGTTAATGGTCTCCAGTACAGTTGTTATGATACGTAGGTAGACTTTCTCATCTCATGTTATGTGTCTGAAAACCAGTCCTCCCCAGTTGGATCCTCGCCACCACCACTCACCAGGGCACCAAGGCTCCTTCTACTTTTCCCCTGCCCTTCCTTCCTTCCCCAAAGTCCTTTGCTTTGGTGCAATATACCACACTCAGTCCAAGTTTTACTCTGTCTTCCCTCTCTGTCCTAGTTTCTTAAGTTTCAGCGATGGAATGAGGTCACCAGTATTTGGCTTATCTCATTTAACATGCTCCCTGCATGTTCCATCTAAGATGAGGAAGATGAAACAAAGAGGAATTCATCATTTTAAACAACATTTTAAAACCTTTACGGCTTTAAATAGATCTTATTTATTTTGGGTAGAAACAGAGAGAAATTGAGAGAGGAAGAGAGTTGCAGCATTGTTTCACTGCTCCTGAAGCTTCCTCCCTGTACCTGTAGGTGGGGACTGGGTGCTTGAACCTGGGTTCTTGCACACAGTCATGTGTGTGCTCAACCAGCATGCCGTCTCTCCGTCCCATTGTATTTAGCGATCACAGCTTCCTTAGCCACGCATCTGCGACACGTACATCTGTGTCCCCATAACTTCTGTATCCATCAACTAACTGTCACTGGGTGTTGAAGTTGCTTCCGTATTTTGGCTATTGCGAGTAATGCAGTTATGAACACAGGGGCACATATATCCTTTGGAGTCAGTGCTTCCATGTTCTTTGGGTACGTGCCTAGGGGTGGTGGTGCTGGGTCATAAGCTATTTCCATTTTTACTTGGTTATGTGAATTTTGTTTCCTTTGTTGTACTTCAGTGCAATCATTTTATTTTTAAATGTGTAAAGTCAGTGTAGAACTGTAAATGTATGCTATGAAGGAAAGAACTCAGTGCCCCAGGTAATGGGAAAAATATACTCATTATTGTTGATAGCTTCACAAGTCTTTTTTTTTTTTTAAAAATTATTTACATATTAATGAGGAAGATAGAAGGCGAGAGAGAGAGAGAGAGAGAGAGAGAGAGGGAAAGAACCAGACATCACTCTGGTACGTGTGCTGCTGGGGATTGAACTCAGGACCTCATGCTTGAGAGTCCAGTGCTTTTATCTACTGTGCCACCTCCCGGACCACACTTCATAAGTCTTTAATTCAACTTGTTCTTTTAAGTTATGAGAGTTATCTTTTGTGGGACTGAAGAATGAACTGATTACACAGTTTGATAATGATTTTATGCCCACTAAGATTTTTATTTTTTTGAATGTTCTGATTTCAAAGAATCATTCCTTATGTCTTTGTGTGTATTTTCCCCCAAGACATTGGGTGTGTACAAGGCATAGTGTTCATTTCTCTTTAGACACTGAGGGTGTGCATAAAATCTGTCCAAGTATTGTTCAAATGTTAATTCTCTTGGAATTAGCGGCGTTCCAGTGGAATACAGATGGAGGATACCATCATCTCCCTTGTGAATGCTTTGCTTTTCCAGACTCTAAAACTGTTTCAACATTTTTGAAATGCTCGACCTAATTGTCATCAACACAATGTAATTTTTCTTCTCGTTTGTTTTTAAGGGTCCCATTGGCCCAAGAGGACCTCAGGGTTTACAAGGACAACAAGTAAGTCTTTTTGTAATTAAATTCCAAGCTGTGGCATAAAGTATAAGAAAAGGGGGGAAAATACGAATACATTCATGATTGCTTCTCACTGACCATTAAAGTAAATACTGCAGTGCTTGCGCTCAGTAAACTGCATTCAGTTAATTTTCACTCAAATATATGCAATATGTTTTTTTAGTATCTTCACAGGCTTAACGTTTTATCATCTTGCTTCTTTGAGCGACTCCAGTATGAAGCATTTTTATGCGCCTTTGTTTCTTAAACAAGAGTAGTATCTCTTTTCATGCTGAATACGCTCATAATTGGCTATGTCTCAACTAGGAGACTATACAACCAGGCCATAGAAGGCTTTTGTCTTGTAACGTGGCATTACTGGAAGTAGAAGTCAAGGCCATCACGACACAAATCTTAAAAAACATGCAGTACCAAACTATATTTTCTGTATGGTGTCAATAAAATAATGATTTAGAGCTACCTTGATTTTTTTCTCAAAGTTTTCTAGAGAAAATATTCCTGAACTCCAAAATACCGTGTTGTTACTGTTATACATTTGAGCTTTTCTTCAAACCATGTAAAAGCATGCCTATTAGTGAATAGAAAATGTAGTTGTCAATGGTGAAGGTGAAGATCTTTTTCTTTTTTTTTTTTTTAAAACTTTTCATTATCTTTATTTATTGGACAGAGACAAGCCACAAATCAAGGGGGTAGGAGAGATAGAGAGAAAGAGAGACACCTGTGGCCCTGCTTCACCACTTGCAAAGCTTTCCCCCTGTAGGTGGGGACCGGGGACTTGAACTCAGGTCCTTGAGCACTGTAACATGTGTGCTCAACCAGGGGCACCACCGCCCGGCCCCGAAGGTGAAGATCTTAATAATCTTGATGGGAGCCACGTGGTGGTTCACCTTATGAAGTGCTTACATTACTGTGTACAAGGACCCAGGTTCAAACCCCCGGTCCCTACCTCCAGGGGGAAAGCTTCACAAGTGTTGAAGCAGGAATGCAGGTGTTTCTCTGTCTCTCCCCGTCTCTATCTCCCCCTTCCTCTTGATTTCTGGCTGTCTCTATCCAATAAATAAATGAATAGAAGTATTAAAAATATATTGATGGTAGTGTTCATGATAATAGCTACCATTGATTGAGCACTGTGTCTAAACTTATTCTCAGTAATTAACACATGTGAGTTATCTAAAGGTTGAGGACAGTCAAGTAGGTTGTGTCTCCCTTCTTCACAGATTGTGAAACTAAGATGCAGTGAGACTGTATGCAACTCACACAGCAGGAAAAGTGGTAGAGCCAGCAGTTCTTAATAACTCTGCAGTATTGGGAAGAACACAGGACGTATCGTTTGGTCTGTACGTGTAATTTGTATTATATCGTCTATCTCCCTTTTAGGGTGGTGCTGGCCCTACAGGACCTCCAGGAGAGCCTGGTGAACCTGGACCCATGGTAATATCAAGTGATCGTGTAGACCCAGCTAAATATATGCCTACTGCTATAATGACACTGCGCTGCTTGTTTTACTAGTTCTTTTCTAACATATCAAGGACTCACAGTCCAGTTCAGAAGCCATGTATCCTAGACTGTGCTTAAATTGTATTATTTCTTATGACAGAGTATACAAATATTCTGAGGCTTCAGAATCGATCAGCAGGTAACCATGGATGTGTTGCATTTGCGAAATTAAACTTTTCCCCTTAAAGCATATGATCTTAAGAGTATAAATAAAATTCAGAGCAGTAGTAAAACTGTTTATCTCATACCTCCATTTGACTCAATAACATTTTGGATTATACAGTGATAGCTGGAGGTGAATATTTTTGCCTCTTTCTTTTGTTTACTTCCTAGGGTCCAGTCGGTGCGCGTGGACCGGAGGGCCCTCCTGGGAAACCTGGCGAAGACGTAAGCTGCCATGCTCCAACTTGCCTTGAAAGTCTGAAGGGTTAAGAGCTTACTGCAGTGAGAACATGAATATGACTCCTTGATTTTCATCTCCCTACTCATATTCTGTTCTCGTTAAGTCAGTCAAAACTGCAGAACTCAGAATGAGAATTTCCCGAATCTAAAAATGCTCTTCCTTTTGCTGGCCCAGTATTTGTAGACACCGTATTTTTCCTGTGGCCTCTAGATTATCCATATGTTTCTCAATGAAATATTAAGAATTCTTGCCATATTAGTTTTGGTCTTTGCTGATGGAATTCCAGAAGTGGTTCTAAGAAAAAATAGGTTGACTGCATGATAAAAAGGTGATTATGAGATTTAGTGAAGATTAAATAAATGTTCTAAATAGGATATAATGGTGTCACCATTGATCTCCAATGATGGGGAAGACATTTTTTCACTTGGCTGTTTACAGTTTATATTTAACTTTAGATCTTAACATTAAGAGCCTGTGATCAGAGAACAGAGTACAAGAACAGATGTATGCTTCTTGATTCTTTTCTTAGTAGTAACAGAGTTGAGGATCAAATTATGGGTACACTATAAATTCCTGTGTGATATAAACCAAGTGAATATTTTCTCTTTTTGTGTTATGAGATTTATGTATGCAGATTGCACAGACTATAACTCTTAAGAGAATATCACAAAAAAAGAAATGGCCAATAATATTTTAGGAATTACTGTCTCAATTCAGTAGCACATGTTTATATAAATTACATTGCATGTGTTTGTATTTTTATAAATGTTCTTTTTTAATTTTTAAAGATTATAATTATATTTATTTAGTACTGGGTAGAGACAGAGAGAAATTGAGAGGGAGGAGGAGGTAAAGAAGGAAAGAGACAGAGAGACACCTGCAGCCCTTTCTTACCACTCGTGAAGCTTTCCCCGTTCAGATGGGGACTAGGGACTGATCCTGGGTCCCTGCACACTGTAATGTGTGCACTTAACTAGGTGTGCCAGCACCTAGGCCCTACATTTTGTAGTTCTTTAGGTGCAAGTAGGTCAAAACAGTGTAATTCACTTCTGCTTCTGGATTAAATAGTAAAACTTCCACAAGCTGCCTTGCTGGAGTGAGGTGGCCTAAGAAACAGATAGCAGGTTTAGAGTTCAGTGTTTGAGCGTCTCAGGAGCACAGAGCATGATCCTTCTAAAAGAAGTATTACTTTCAGTTGATTTGCCATCTAGTCTCAGAAGAACATATTTAACTTATCTCTCCTCATTGCTTTTTTTTTTTTTCTTTTCTTTTTTCTTTTTCTTTCTATAAAGGGTGAACCTGGTCGAAATGGAAATCCTGGTGAAGTGGGATTTGCAGGATCTCCGGTAAGTTTGTTCTCACCAATACAACGGCATAAAGACAGGCGTCAGGATTTGGAGGACATTACAGCTGACTTGTGATTCATTGCATTGCATGCACATTAGACATTGCCACCAAATGTATGTTCCTTTCAGCCATTGTCAGGTGGGACGTTTTGTCACCGTGATAGCTAATTGCAATTCCCTGCCTTGCACTGGCGACACTTAATGATGTTTCTGGAGTTAGGGAAATAGATCATTACATGATGTGTGTTTGTTACAAACTGAGTAGAAGATTTTTTAAAGTTTAATGTATGTTTTATTTATTTTATGTTAATGAGAAAGATACAGAGAGAGGAGAGAGAAAGAGATCAGAGTACTGTTCAGCTCTACTTTATGCAAGTCCTGGGGATTGAACCTGGAACCTGGGAGCTTCAGACATGAAAGTCTTTCTGCATAAGCTGACTCCCCAGCCCCCCTCCTTCTTCTAAAAATATTTTAAGACTCTATTTTTATTTAATCTTTTAATGAGAAAGAGACATACAGAAGGAAAGACCCACATATCAGATCTTTTAGATAAGTCACTGGTGTGACCTATTTTCATTTCACAAATTTCCAATCCTATTTATCTTCTAAAATATTTTACCTTGTACTGCTCACTTACCAGAAACAATTTAAGTTGATTGACTTCCTTTTTTAATGAGCTAGACACAGTAAACTATGAATAGGATGACTCTTCAACTACTCTTGAAACCCTATTGTTGACTGAAACGCCTGATTGATTTTTCTGGTTCCTAAGATCTCCTGACAAGATACAGTGGTTGGCAGTGTTCCTCACACAGCTGTTTGCCCCCTCTACAAAGCTCCCTGAAGGACTAGGTCGCTGACAACTCACTCCGTCAGAAATAAGGATGTGAGGCACTTGGTTATACTCAGTCCATCTTTCTTTGCTCACTCGCAAAGTTTTAGCTTCACATACAGTATGAATTTCCCCAGCTCCTGCTTTCTTTCCTCCCCTCCCTGTCAGCCTGGGAGGCAGGAGGTTTAGTCATTAGTACAGATATCCCTCTCGTTCGTTCGTTCATCCTGCTGCACTCTTGCACAGACTCACAGCATGGGCCCTCCGTTGGGAGGAAGTGTGCTTGCCAGCATGTCCCAGATACACTCTCCAAGTTCAGTGCAATAATGTGTGATTGGGGTGTGATGACATTCTTGGGTCAGCGGAATGAGAATGTTTTATGAGCACTAGAACATCTGGTTCATTTTCTTGAGAGATGGAGTCACATGAGACTTCCCTTGTACACCAGAGCTCTAAAGTTCTGTGAAATCATGTTAACACAGTAATTCCCGGCAAATGTGGCTGGAGATACACTGGGATTTCTGCTTGGGATGTGGGGATGGATGTGTGCATTGTAACACGTGTGCTCGACCAGGTGCGCCACCACCCAGCGCCATGAAGGAAGTTCTCCAAGTGAAAGAATATCTAAGCTGGGTGGCTTAAAAGGAAGGATTAGTGGGACTTGATTTGTTTGGAGAACATGGTTTTATGCACCCTTATATACCCCCATTTCTATAGAAACTGTTCCTCTGCCGTCACAGAAAAATTATTGCTTTGTCTTTATCCTATGAAGTTCTTTATTGAGTTGCTTATTCATCCATTCCATTCTTGTTACATATCCATTACACTGTCTCCCCAGCTCAGACGAGAGAATTTTAAAGTACAGTGTTCTAGAGACACTTTGGTGATTTTCAATATTTAAGAAAAAGTAAATGAGGAAATAACATATTCAGTAGAAAAGAAACATAATGTATATGGGGGATATGAATTGGTTAAGTGAATCAATAGCTTATTAACTTCTTCAAACTTTATGCATCGTTTACCTCGTACTAAATAGAAAATGAAAACCCACTTTTTCATTTCTAATAACTGTGTTAGGTTTACTAATCTGATCAGCCAAATGAATTTTCACAGGTAAAAATATGCACTTCCTCTTTCTTGGGTATGCAGATGAAAAACTAATATACCAGAAGTCTTTTAAAAGAATGTATATTCAACAATTTCCTGTTTTTATTAATGACTCAAATTGTTTTGTCTGTCCTCCCTGCCTCCCCCAGGGAGCTCGAGGGTTTCCTGGGGCTCCTGGTCTCCCAGGCCTGAAGGGTCATCGAGTAAGTTCAATCTTTTATAATCCTTCCAGATACTCCGACTCACTAAGCAGGGTCTGGGAAACGTTACCTTAAAGTGCTTTACAATTTCATTTGTCACCTGACAAATACTAGAGAGACAAGATGCCAGAGTTCACTGGGTCACTGCAAACTGAGACTCAGAAAGCTGTCCAGTGCTTCTCTCTTTATAATTCCAGGTAGTAAATACCTATTACATGCTGTGTGCACACGCAGAAATTGAGTATCGCTACTGGCATCTGCGTATCTGATCATCTGTTTTCTATAATCTGGCTGTCTGAAAAGATGCTACTCAGTCTGCATCTACCCACTCGCCTCTATTTAGAATAGTTGCACTTCTGATTAGAACTTCTGCACAAGTTATTATTTCTTGCATCACTTCTCAATATAACACCTGCTGTCTAACTATATGAAGTCCTTAGCTGTTTATTTGCTCTAAAGCTATCATTTGTTTTTATTTGTAGCTGCAGATGAAGGCACAAAAGTAAAACAAAAAAAAACCCAAAAAACAGAAAACAGTAATGTTTATTTAAAGCATAGTAGAAACCCTATTATAATAATTCTTGAGTTTTAGGTTGAGGACTTAGAACATACATTTTGGATAATTGACTTTAGACTTGAGATCCATTTTTATAAGATACTTTCTGTAAGCTTGTTTTTGTCCCTTTTGTTATACTTCGGAGGGAAAATAAAAAGATAAAGCACAAATTCGTCTTTTCTTTTTCCTCAGGGACACAAAGGCCTTGATGGACCCAAAGGTGAAGTTGGAGCTACTGGTTCTAAGGTGATTATATGGGCCATAAGGGTAACCTCACTTTAACATGTTGGTTCTGTTCTGAGTAACTACCAGTATCTTACAACGACCTTAAAAAGTTCGGGAGAAAAATATGTGTAAGAATTGATTAATCTTGTAAATAACTATATTTACCAGGATATAAAACATAACCTGACTTTGCTCCCAGCCTCCAAATTCATCTATGTTCTTAAAGATCAACATCGTTTTGTCTTCTTTGAAGACATCTGAACGGTTTCCATGTTTTATTAACCATGTTATTCAGTGTCTTTTACATTCCAGAGATTCCTGGTCATCCATTTTTTTTTTTTTCTCCCAAAGGCACATTTATATTGAGAAGGAATCAGAACGTGGAGGAAGTGCACAGGCCTTCTTAGTGGAAGTCAGCATAATATATGTAATTTCTATTTCTATGCTTCCTATAATATATATTAAAGGAGCATTATAGTTTGTTTTATATTTGTAAGGTTATACTTTAGCTAAAGTCTCAGCAGATAGTGAAATCTAATATCATTTTGACTCCAGTTAGTGCGAATACATGCAATAAATTGTCATCTTGTTTAAGTTCTCAATTTTATTTTAGACTTATTTATATAGGAGTTAAACTTTTTTTTTTAAAAAAAAGCTAATACAGAATTTCAAGGTCCTTCATTGCAAGTATGCTTTTCAGATATCCACATTGAAAATGGTTCTTAAATGACACCCATGGAACAAAGTGATATGAGTATCAGTTGTAGGCTTCTTCTACTGCAAAGTAATCAAATGTTTGCTTTAGGGTGAAGCTGGTCCTACAGGTCCAATGGGTGCCATGGGTCCTCTGGTTCGTATCCATTTATTTCTTTGCTATTTCTTTGTTTCTTCTTCTCTTCCCTTGCTACTTACCTCCCTGCCTTTGGTGACTTCAGTTCTGCATTAGAACTTTGAGATTTCTTTGATTTCAGTCACCCTTTTGCCGCACTGTTACTTATTTTTAAATATCCTACAAGTGAAGAAGATCTGTTTTTATTCTTAATTGTTGATATGTCTTTTTATTTTCTATACTCAGTTCAAATCAGGATTATTGTAGACTTAATCTATTAAAGTTAGGCTAAGTGAAATCTATTTAAATAGGAGATTATAAATCTCCAAAGGTGAAGATATTTTCAAGCCCCAAATCACCTTTTGAAGCACTGTGGTGTGTGGGGTGTGTGTGTGTGTGTGTGTGTGTGTGTGTGTGTGTGTGTGTATAAACATACTGATTCTCAGTTGAACTGAGTCGTTTGTCACACTACCCTCAAGTTCAATTAAGGTGATTCAAACTGTTGGTTTTTCTCTGTGTAACCTTCAGGGCCCCAGGGGGATGCCAGGAGAGAGGGGAAGACTGGGACCACAGGGTGCTCCTGTAAGTATGTGTATTTTAGTTCTCTCTAATGAGTTAAACATGCTTTTAAATCAAACTAATAGTATTGCTCACCTACTTAATTTTCTTGTATTTATTGAAAAATAAATATAGGTTCACAGAAAAGTTATAAGCATAATAGAAAGTTCTCAATCACCTTCCCCCTGCCTTCTCTTAAAGTTAACATCTTATAAAACCATACTGCATTAAAAAAATACTATGTGTTGCCTATTGAATACAGAGATGAAGAAAGTTATGAAAACCTATGGCATGTAGTCTATGGAAAAATGTAAGTTTGGGAATAGTAATGAAGTTATAGTTACGGGCACATTGATCAGACCCTAATTACATATCAGGCATTCCTATAAGCTTCTTGAGCTCTGGTTTACCACAGTTCTAAGAGGAAGGTGTTAAAAGTGTATCCATTTAAAGAGCAGAGTCTCCTGATAACCTGTCCTCAGTTTATTTTTTAATTATATTGCTTGAGAAGTAGCCGGGCTGCCTGCTCATGCAACCTGAACCTGGGAAGGGGGGGCTATATTAATTCTCAGCACAGCTTTTTGGAAGCCTTACTTCACATGCTAATGTTTTGGCCTTGAAGTTCATTAACTTGCAATAATTTTGCTTTTGACAATTAAGGCCTACCTACTTGTGAGATTCTATCACCTTTATTAGGCATCCCTGATTTGTAGTGTCCCTTTGTAGCACCTTGAGTCTGTGGAATATAACCATGTTAGAATATGGAAAATAATTAGAATGTAACCATATTAGAAATACAGAATGTAACTGGAATATAACCATATTAGAATATAGAATATAATTGGAATATAGCCATATTAGAACTTCTCAGTGGTACCACAGGGTTCTGGTGAAAAGACAAAAAGTCTGTCTCACTTGGCATTCTTGCGTTGGTAATAAGAGCATTCTGGAAATGTAGATAATATTGTATGGTCAGCTCATGCCTTATCAAGCCTTACATAACATATCTGACATTGTATCTGCAATTTTCTGTGCCTTCTTAAGTCATTTGCTAGAGCAGCTCTGGCATTTCTACCTGACTTAGCGGAGACTATTGTTCTTTGACATCTTTTTTTCTAAAAAGCATTCTCTCATATTAACGCCAGTACCCAGGCTCCTTACTGGCTGTAAACCTGTGTCTCAAGGAATAGCACTTCCTCCAGCTCTATTCCCCAGCACCTTCAGCTTGTCTTCTCTTGGGTCCTACTCTGCAACGTCTTTGGTACAGAGTCTCTTTCCTCTTTCATCAGAAATGCACTTCCTCCACCCTGTTACTTGGTGACTAGATGCTAGTTACCAGCTTGGTGATGAGGAATGTGAATGGTGCTGGTGGCATATGGCATCTGGTGAAGGAGAGGTTTTTGTAGTGTCGCCAAGCCAGCTAAATGCTGACACATGGAATGGGCCACTTGTATTAACACCTAAACTTCAAGGAATCTGAGATTGTAATACTTTTTTTTTCAATTTGGACACAATTCATATATATTTTTAAGTATGTATCTATTTATCTGTTACTGGATAGAAACAGAGAGAAATTGTGAGGGGAGGGAGAGATAGAGAAAGAAAGAGACACTTGTAGCCCTGCTTCACCATTCGTGAAGCTTTCCCCCTGCAGGTGGGGAACAGGGACTTGAACCCAGGTCCTTGCGCACTGTAATGTGTGCACTTAGCCAGGTAAGGTAATGTGTGCACCTTGGCCCTGGGATTGTAAAAATTGTATGTGTGTTAACCTAGATATTCCAGTGCCAAATCTCAGAGTCCCATTTTTTAAAATTTCTTTATTGGGGGATTAATGTTTTTGATTTGACAGTAAATACAATAGTTTGTACATGCATAACATTTCCCAGTTTTCCAGATAACAATACAACCCCCACTAGGTCCTCTGTCATCCTTCTTGGACCTGTATTCTCCCCCCACCCACCCACCCGAGTCTTTTACTTTGGTGTGATATGTCAATTCCAGTTCAGGTTCTACTTGTGTTTTCTCTTCTGATCTTGTTTTTCAACTTCTGCCTGAGAGTGAGATCATCCCATATTCATCCTTCTGTTTCTGACTTATTTCATTTAACATGAATTTTTCAAGGTCCATCCAAGATCAGCTGAGAAGGGTGAAGTCACTGTTTTTACTAGCTGAGTAGTGTTCCATTGTGTATATAGACCACAACTTGCTCAGCCACTCATCTGTTGTTGGACACCTGGGTTGCTTCCAGGTTTTGGCTATTACAAATTGTGCTGCTAAGAACACAGGTGTACACAGATCTTTTTGGATGGGTGTGTTGGCTTCGTTAGGATCTATCCCCAGGAGAGGAATTGCAGGGTCATAGGGTAGGTCCATTTCTAGCCTTCTGAGAGTTCTCCAGACTGTTCTCCACAGAAGTTGGACCCATTGACATTCAGTGCAGGAGGGTTCCTTTGACCCCACAACTCAGAATCCCATTTATTCCAATCTAGGGCACTGACCATGAAAAACCAGACTCTTCAACATGGGCATTTCATCTGTCTTTATCATTAAGTCCCAGATTTGATCTATAGCTTTCTCTTCCTTCCAGAGTAGGAGATGACAATATTTTTTAATGTTGTCATGGAGTCTTTTACTGATCATTAATACTACGAACTTTTTAATGTCTTTCTCTAGTGAATTCCCTTAATAAGATCCCTGCAATTGCTTCATAATTAGTGTTTAGGCTGTACCATTCAGAGTACCTTCTTTTACACTCGTGCCCTGTCCCAGTCACTGTCTGAGACAGGACTTGCTACGACAGCACAACAGCACGCATAGAGTGATGCAGCCTCTGCCACCAGGTGGTCAGTGGGAATCCAGCTTAAAAATGTTATGGACTGGGAGGAAACTCACCTAGTAGCGTGAACATTGTACCACACGTGGGAATCTGGGTTTGAGCCCCAGGAATGACATGGGGGCAACACTCATGGCAGGTTATGTGGCATCTCTTCTTTCTCTGTCTCTCCCCCTCTTTATCTCTTTGTTGCTGTTTTGGTCAATCTGGGATCAACTCTGGGGCATTACTGTTCTGGCTGACTTCTTCAGATAGAGACAGGAAGACAGAGAGAAAGAGGGAAAGAAGTCACAACACCAAAATGCCTTCCCTTGGGGGCGGGGCGGCAGGACTTGAACTTATGTCACTTACATCACAAAGCAGTCTGTTGTCCAAGTGAGGTATTTGCTGGCTCACCTCTATCTTAAAAAAGAAGAAAAAAAAAAGGGGGAGAGAGGGAGACAGAGAATGTGCTGGGGGCAGTAGAGTTGCACTGTGTAGAACCCTAATGCCACAGAACAAAATTCCATCTTAGAATTTGTTTTCTTACATCATTTCTAGTCCTAAACCAGAAAAAGGCCTCAAGCACACTCAGGAACTTCGATTGTGAAGAAACAAAAGAAGCAGAGTTTGCCCGAGGGAAAAATTAAACTATATTGCAATTGCAAGAGAGACTTCTGGTTACCAGTCCTCTGGTAACTACAGAGCTGGGATATATTGCAGACACATATCACAGGGCACAGGGAAATGCAATCTTTTACCCGTGTGTCAGCAACTGCTATAAACCAGTAACCTCCTAATAGAGTCATTTGAAAAAAAAAAAAAAGACTGGTTTTGAATGGGGCCAGTCATCTGTACAAAAAGAGGGGTCCTCCAACAGCTAACATCTTTTAGTTTAGGGCATTCTGTGAGGGTGGGTCTCCACTGTGAGCCATTGTTCACAATATCCGCCACAATTTAATTTCCATGTGTTTTCTTCTCTCTCTATGTGTGTGTGTTTAATTTTCCGTTTAACAAAGAAGTCACTCCTTCTCTGAGATGACATAGCTATTAGCAAGACTAAGGTGTCCACATTGATGTGGGATACATTAAAATCTCACAATAATTTTCATCAGTTTTTGTCTCTCAATCTTGATTTTTCTCGTTCTTGTTGCTACATGTTATATGTGCTTGTCACTATCTTGCTAGGATTACATAAATGAACATTTTGTGTCAACTCAATTAGACTCTCTGTCAGTTAACTGTGGTATATATTCTTCAATACTTAACACAAGCTTTTTTATATAAAAAAAAATCCAGCAAATAAACTCTGGGCAAGTCTGACTGGAGATGTCATACTAGCCTGTCTTGTGTCTTTTTCTCATAATCAGGGACAACGAGGTGCACATGGTATGCCTGGAAAACCGGGGCCAATGGTGAGTCATGTCTCATTCATTCATTCATTCATTCATTCATTCATTCATTCATTCCATTCGTATATTTGCAGAATGCATACTGTATTCTAGAAACTTGTAAAAGATGATGGATGCATTGTACTGTCTTTGAAAACTATTCTCTCGACCAAGAGAAAGTCATCAATTGATATTATAGCTAATGTTGTCGCTGACTGCAGTGACTTTAAGAGACCATGAGGAGTTACTGAAGCCTGGAGAGAGAGGGGGGAGGTCAAAGAAGCATGAAAGTGTGATAACTGCGATATAGCTATGTTTTGAAAGAGAAATATATAGGATAGGCCTGGATATAGCAGGATATATAGGATAAGGGATTGCTGGGAGGGTTAATCAGATTGGGAAGTGGGAAGTAGATCATGAAAGGCTGAATATATTTATCATAGTGAAGGGGTTTTCTGTTATTTCCTATAGAAGTTCATCGTAAACATAGGACTGTCATGATTAGAAAGATTATTTGCTGAGAACATGAAAGATGAGATAAAACTGACTAGGACATGGGGTGGGTGGGTGCGTGGTGGTATTCCCGGTTGAAGCAGGTCTGCAGGTCTGCCTATATCTATCTGTCTATCTATCAATCTATCTATCTATCTATCTATCTAAATATCTATCTATCATCTAACTCCCTTCCTCTCTCAATTTCTCTCTGTCCTATATAACAAAAAACTAGAAAGAAAAAAAAAAAAAAAGCAAGAAATAGCCCTAGGGAGAAGTGATTGCCAGCATGGAGCCCCGGTGATAACCTGGGAGGCAATTAAAAAAAAATTAAAGGGGGGAGTCGGGCTGTAGCGCAGCGGGTTAAGCGCAGGTGGCGCAAAGCACAAGGACCGGCATAAGGATCCCGGTTCGAACCCCGGCTCCCCACCTGCAGGGGAGTCGCTTTACAGGCGGTGAAGCAGGTCTGCAGGTGTCTATCTTTCTCTCCTCCTCTCTGTCTTCCCCTCCTCTCTCCATTTCTCTCTGTCCTATCCAACAACGACAACAACAATAATAACTACAACAATAAAACAACAAGGACAACAAAAGGGAATAAATAAATAAAATAAATATTAAAAAAAAAAAAAATTAAAGGGAGTCGGGCGGTAGCAGGGCTGGTAAAGCATACATGGCATACACACACATACATACACATGTATAGTAGACATAACATACACACACATGCACACACATACACACATAAATAGTGGACATAACACACACATACACACATGTATAGTGGACATAACACACACATACATACACACATATAGTGGACATAATACACATACACACATGTATAGTGGACATAACATAGACACATACATACATACACACATACAGTGGACATAACACACACATACACACATGTATAGTGGACATAACATACACACACATACAGTGGATATAACACACACATACACACATGTATAGTGAACATAACATACACACATACACACATATAGTGGACATAACATACACACATACATACACAAATATAGTGGACATAACACACATACACACACATGTATAGTGGACATAACACACACATATATAGTGGACATAACACACATACACACATGTATAGTGGACATAGCATACACACACATACACACATACGTATAGTGGATATAACATACACACACGTATAGTGGACATAACACACATACATACACACATACGTATAGTGGATATAACATACACACACACATACACACATATAGTAGACATAACATACACACACGTATAATGGACATAACATACACACACATACACACATGTATAGTGGACATAACATACACACATATAGTGGACATAACATACACACACACGTATAGTGGACATAACACACACACGGCAATGATAGTAAAAGTAACACACAATAAGAAATGATGATCTCAGTAAATGCCAACGTTTCACACATTGACCTTCTTTAAGATGGTTCCTGGAATGCTGTTTTGCATCAGATGGTCTTGTACTGCTCCCCAGTTTATTCTCTCTAATTAAGTCCTTCAAACTCATATTTGAAGATGAGAATCTGCACATTTATTTAGCTACTAATAGTAAATTTAAACAAAATCCAATTTTTGTAATGCATACATTTCTGGCATATCACTTACCTCAGTTTGTTGTCTGTTACTTTCAGGAGTCTACCCACATATGCAACTTCAGTTATTGCTTATTAACCACTTAGGTACCGAGCAGTATAAAGGGTCATAAGAGATCTATGGAAATGACACAGATCATAGTTGCTACAGTAGTGTAGACTGAAGTTTCTATTTTAATTTGATTTATCTTTAGAAGAAATGCCAATGTTTAAAGTGTAGCTCAGGTAAATAATTTATTTTATTTATTTAAAATTTTTTTTTTATTATCTTTATTTATTGGCTAGAGACAGCCAGAAATCAAGAGGGAAGGGAGAGAGACAGAGAGACACCTTCAGCCTTCTTCACCACTCATAAAGCTTTCCCCCTGCAGGTGGGGACCAGGGGCTTGAACCTGGGTCCTTGTACATTGTAATACATGTGCTTAACCAGGTGTGCCACCACCCAGCCCCAATAATTTATTTTCTGAGCTATAAAACAATTAATTCTTATATGTGCTTCCCCCATCAAAGGACATGACATTATGATTTGATGCCTAAACTAAATTATTCCATGACTGAGATTGACTGCAAGTAAAATACAAACCAGGAGTGGGACTGTGTGGCAACTTCTATCTGTTATTCAGTGTTTCATAAAGTGCTACAGGTGATTCCATGACGCTTGGTCAAGGCTGGTAATTACAATAAACCCATGAACATGTTGAACAAGTGTTTTCCAGACATGTCTCATGATAAGGATTTTGTGCAGATACCTAAGATGGGGAGATGAGGAACTGGCCTCACTTGACAACCATCTTGAATCTTCCTCTCCCCCCTCCCCCAATGAAATGATTAAAAAGAAGGTTTTAGGACTTGAGCACAAAATTCTTAGAGGAAATGCCCCTGACCTGTCTACAGAACAGTTTCATCTAGTTGAAATAGCACAAGTTGGATCAAACCCCAAGTGATACATTGTGTTAAGTTAGTGCCAAGGACAGAACATCTGTGGGTTTTTTTTTCTTCCGCAAATCATTTTGTTAGGGGAGATAATGATTTACAAGATGGCTGTCAGAACATGAAGACAATTTCTTGTCTTGTGACAGGTATCTGTATAGCACTCCCATTATCAACTTGTCTCCTTCATCCACTGCACACAGGGCCTACAATGCCTTCTCACTCACCTTCTGCCTCTCCTTTTAGAGTCCGTAACTCTGTTCCATAGAACACAACTATTCTAAGTCCCCCTCTGCCGGTCCCTGTTTGGGCTCCAGATGCTGGGCTAGCTTCGCGGGCGGGAGACAGATGAACAGGGACTCATGGCTGAGCTGGGAAGCAGTGCAATGCTTATTGAGGAAAGAATCTGCATTTATAGTTTCCAGGAAGGAAGTGGTAGGGTGGAAAACAGGGTGTGACTAGGAGAGGGGGCGGAGCAAAAGAGAGTTCGAACCAGTGGGGATTAAACCAGTGCCCTGCAGACAGGGCGGGTCTCAGACAAAACAATGATTATGTAAATAGACCAACACCCCCCATTTCCTTTTCCTTTTTCTTTTTTAATTTCTTTATTGGGGGATTCTTGATTTATAGTTGACAGGAAAATATAATAGTTTGTACATGCATAATACTGTCCAGTTTTCCACATAATAATTCAACCCCCACCAGGTTCTCTGCCATCATGTTCCAGGACCTGAACTCCCCCCCCCCCCCCATGTGTTTTCTAGGAGAGAAAATCCTACAGAAAAGTTATAAGGGAATATTCATGATTAACATAGGCCAAGACTTAAAGATAAGAGAGAACAAGAAAGAGAGAAACTTTAAGGTTTTCAATTATTTTTTTTTCAATGTGCCAAAACTATACCTGAATTATAGTACTGAAGTTTTTTATTATTCGGCTTTTTATATTTCTCGTTTCTCATGAAAAGGAAAGAATATGGAGGATGAAAAACTGAATACAGTTTGAAAATGTTTTAATTAATATGACTATGCAAGAATTAAGAGAGAACTTTTCTTACATTTATCTCCTTTGAATCTGTGGTTCAGACTCTATTAACACCTTATTCTATTCCGAAATATTCTATTATTCCAAGGGTAGACATAGAGGTTAGTGTCACACATACACTTAACAAAAAAAAAGATAACACTGGTTTATAACAGCAGATTCCAGCTGTAAAGTTTCTCACCTTGGCAACTGTGTGTATTACTTTGTACCACTGCCAAATGTTCAGTCACCACCTACAACCAAGCAATTAATTCTCTTACTTTTTCATAACCTCTATTCCATTGTCAGAGTCTAATGGTTTGGTTTTGCTATTTTTGTTGTTAAGTGGATTTGTTTCACACACCATACATCAGTGAAATCATATTGCTCTTATTTTTCTTCTAGCTTATATCACTTAGTATAAATCATGCAAGGTCCGTTAATGTACTTTTTCATGTTATGAGAGGTGGCTAGATTTTGTCTTTTCTTTATAGCTGAGTCATATTCCACTGTGAATATATTACTACATCTTTATTAGGGAATTAAATTATTTCAGTAAATAAACTGTTGAGAATAATACTACAAGTAGTTTTTGCAATTCTAGGGCTTGGAACAAAAAACAGCTTGCTACAGATTATCTGTACTGCTTAGTTGACACAAGTACATCTCCTAAAGACTACTGTTTCAAATGGTTTTGCATTTGTGACTGAGCAAACAAAATATACTACAGCTAGGGAATCCCATTATGTACTTTAGTACTATTTTATATCACTATTGAAAGATGCTTATAGTAAAATTACATGGTGATTTTTATGGTTTTAATGTGCACAATGTATCATTCTTACGCTATATAGTAAAATAAAGGGTGTTGTCAAAGTGTAAAGGAGAACTGAATTGTACATTTATTAAACACGTGCCTGATACATTTCCTGGTTTCATTCACAAGGGTCCTCTTGGAATACCTGGTTCTTCTGGTTTCCCAGGAAATCCTGGCTTAAAGGTAAGTTGTCAATATACTTAACTTCACTTAAATATATATAAGTCCCAAAGTGGAGAAGGTCGTTTGTGAGTTGAAGAATATGAGAGGTGTTCTACTTTTAGATGAAAAGCCAGTTTTATTTACATAAGCTCAGAGCTCAACTCAATTTTTCATAAGTTCTGCACTATTAATATATGGTAATTTTTATAGGAAAGTAACTATGGAAATCAAAGGAAGATTGCACTTTTGGAAATTGACTTAGGTTAAACAAAGAGTCTGGGACACTCTTAATATATGTTACAGGAGGGGAAAATAAAATGAATAAATATGATCACTTCATACGATGTGATAAAATAATAACCTACAATCATATACTTGTGGAATCAAACTGTTGCATTAGAACTCTAAAGCCTGACAAGTTCAACAGCTGCAAGGAATAAAGGTTCGATCTGAACTGGAACTCAGTTCTTGGATACAGTGTCTGGCAGTAATAAACAGCAGGACGTAGTAAACAATAGGAGGTTCAAATAAATCAGAGGTTGTCAAAAGGACCTTTTCTCACACAATGTTGGACTTCACTCTCGCTCCCACTCTAGATTTTTACAGTCATTTCAAGATGGGTCAGAAGGCTGTTTGGCTTTCTGTGTGGGAATGGATTAAAATGTTCTCCTGGGACTATTTGCTTTTGTAATGAGTCACAACTTGTTCTTTCTTTCAGTACTTTGGATGATCAATTCAAGGATTACAGTAGGAAGTTATTAAAATGATGCTGACTAAATCAATAAATATATTCAGAATACTACTTTCAAATGTTAAACCACACAATACATTTGATTACCCCTAACATTCAGCTTTCTTTCCTCTGGCAATGTTTTTCTTCACCTTGAAGGAGAGATTTACTTGTAAGATTATGATGTACAGGGGGTCGGGCAGTAGTGCAGTGGGTGAGCGCACATGGCGCAAAGCTCAAGGACTGGGGTAAGGATCTCGGTGACAGCCCCCCCCCCCCGACTTCCTACCTGCAGGGGGATCGCTTCACGGGATGTGAAACAGGTCTGCAGGTGTCTATCTTTCTCTGCCCCCCACCTTCCCTTCCTCTCTCAATTTCTCTCTGTCCTATCCAACAACAGTAATAACAAGAGCAACAAAAATGGGGGGAAATGGCCTCCAGGAGCAGTGGATTTGACATGTAGGCACCAAGCCCCAGCAATAACCCTGGAGGGGAAAAAAAAAGATTATGATATACAAAAGTGACTAGCTGTGGGCAGTCACCTCAGCTTCTGATTCTTGTTTCCTCATAGTTTGATTGGTGACTGAGACATGCTATGCAAATACTTAGCAAAGTTCCTGATGCAGAGGACACCCTTGTGATAGGTTCATCTGATTATTCAGGCTGGATTTAGATTTGGAAAGAATCAAACAAATAAGATGTAAAATTCTATCTCTGAGACAACACAGTCTTGTATGACATTATTTTCTCAATTAAAAAATAGAGTAGCTGAGGGGGTCGGGCGGTAGCACAGCAGGTTAAGCGCAATGGTGCGAAGCACAAGGACTGGCTCCAGGATCCCGGATTGAGCCCCCCGGCTCCCCACCTGCAGGGGAGTCACTTCACAGGCGGTGAAGCAGGTCTGCAGGTGTCCATCTTTCTCTCCCCCTCTCTGTCTTCCCCTCCTCTCTCCATTTCTGTCCTATCCATCAATGACATCAATACAAACAATAATAATAACCACAACAATGATAAAACAACAAGGGCAACAAAAGGGGGGGGGAAGCCTCCAGGAGCGGTGGATTCAAAGTGCAGGGAGAGAGGCCAGAGGCCCAACCTGTGAGCCACGGCTCCACGCACACTCTGCCACCCCCTGGCACCTGCATCTACTATTTTCAGTCAATCTGAGATGTGACAGTTAAGCAAGTCAAAATATTCTTTAGCTCCTCTCTCATGTTGTCTTTCAGTTCTGTGCTACAGGAGTAGAATGCTTTAAAATCATGCCCTAAATCATTTGCTTTAACTAATTGTCCCAGCTCACTTGGGTGGTACTTTTAAAATTTGTCCCTCTGTATCTGACTTGCTTTTGAAATTTGATTACTGCTGCAGTTGTCTCTGGCTATGGAGGACCCAACCTTCCAGTGTGCACTGCTACAAATATACACGATTGATCCCTTGTTGTTTGCTATGACCTTCTGCCCCCAACATGAACTCTGGCTGGGGAATTGGGGAAAGAATATTCACAATGCACAGTATTGTCAGTTGGCACAATGGGGTTTCTGCTCCTAATTTTATTCCACAAGCAATCTCAGTGTACACACCAGTCCTCTCTGGATAATTACCTCTATGCCTGCTCTTTCTAGTCATGATCATCAACTATTGAGAAATGCTTCATAAAGGCAGATAGGTACATAGCAAAACTGTTTCACTCATATATATATTTTCCATATCCAAACTTGCCCTCTCCCTCAGCATAACAAGTTTTTGCTTTTGGTTAGGATTAAGTTATACTTGTAAGATATTTTTGTATGGTCTCTAACTTTCTGGAAGAATAAACGTTCAGAAACAATCGCTTGATTTTTGACGAAGGCTAGTCAAAATTTAGTAAGGACTAATATGCATTTTACTGATACTAATGGGTCTCTTTAGTCTTAAAATTTTAGTTTTAGAAGTCCAGATCTAGATACCTCCAGACTAGATTCACATAGATACGTAATTTACCAATAATAGTAATGATAATAAGTACACATGCCCATAACGTTTGAATTGCAGATACACAAAGAATAAATTTTTAGTATAAGGAGCTCCTCCAAATTTTGAGACAACTTATACTAAACGTTCTCTATTGTTTATCGCAAGTAAAGCTTAACCAGTTGTTCTCAATTTTTATTTACTGTCTGGCAACACTATCTTAGGTTGCCGTGGAGTGATGATTAGGTCACCTTGGTCACTTTGCGGCATTTTTGCTGGACCAGCAAAGTAAATTCCCTCCTGAAGCTAGATCAGACATGCTCCCTTTAAATTTCTGTGTCCTCAGACCCTTTAAATGTTTGGATCTAAAAATGTGAAGCTTCAGATAAACAATTAACTTTGAGTCAGCATACTGATATTTTTCCTCATTAACATTTTCCTTCTCTCCCCCTCCACCCTCTTAGGGAGAAGCAGGACCCACTGGGGCACGAGGCCCCGAAGGCCCTCAGGGCCAACGGGGTGAAGCTGGCCCACCAGGACCAGCTGGCTCTCAAGGTCTTCCCGTAAGTCCCTAGCGTGACAAGTGTACTGAGATGGCGGTATGCTTTGTATAGGCAGTTTGCGTCACACTTTTCTCTCTGAATTCACGATGCACATTTCCCTCCTTTGCAATTTTATGTTTCACGGCAAAAGTAATTCATATTAAAAGTGACTTCTAGGGGCCGGGTGGTGGCACACCTGGTTGAGCACACAGGTGACAATGTGCAAGGACCCAGGTTTGAGCCCCCAGTTCCCCACCTGCAGGGGAAAGCTCTGCAAGTGACGAAGCAGTGTTGCAGGTGTCTCTGTGTCTCTCCCTCTCTGTCACTCTCTTCCCTCTTGATTTCTGGCTGTCTCTATCCAGTAAACAAAATTAAAAAAAATTTTTTTTAAGTGACTTCTATAATGATCGTTGACTTTTGTGTCATTTGTGTCATTTTGTGACATTGTGTTCTTTTGGATGGTGAGTAGGCACCTGCATACTGCCCTAAATATCTCATGAATATTCATGAATGTCACTTACCTTTTAGGGCGCAGTGGGAACTGATGGCACACCTGGCGCCAAAGGCCCAACAGTGAGTAACAGACTGGGCTTATTCCACGCGAGGTTCAGAGGGTGTGATCCTTCAGAGCTTGTCCACAGACTTGGAGGTCTCTGCTGATCATGCTGTCCTCTCTAACAGGGCTCTCCAGGCACATCAGGGCCTCCGGGCTTGGCAGGGCCCCCTGGATCTCCAGGACCTCAGGGCAGCACCGGACCTCCAGGAATCCGAGGCCAACCGGTAATTTCGTCTGAAACAGTCAGCATCCTTTAGCGCCGTCCAGTTAGATCAACAAAAGAAACGGCATGTACGGAGATACAGTGAGACGTAATGGGACGTAGCTGAATGAAGCAAAGATGGGAAATCTTGTGCAGTGAACACCAAATGTGCAATCCAGATATTTAAATTCAAAGTGGAATGTCATTACAAGTATTCAATTTTAGTGGCTTTGTTTAAAAGAATAAGATCACGATTTCATGGTTTGCCCTCACAGGATATTATGTGTAGTTGAATAATATCATCAGACACATTCCTTACGACCAGTTTGGGGCCACTGTAGTGTTCTGATGGGAATTTATGATGATAATTTGAGCAAACGTGGGTTCAAGGACTATTTCTTGAGCGTTATTCTGGAAGGATGATTGCAGTATTGGTCACACTGGATGAGGTCCATGTTTTGTTTTGTTTTTAATAAATTAATTATTCAAAGAAGTATTATAATAAGATCATAGGACACAATTACCATGGAAAGTTTTGGGAATACAAATGGGAGAGAAACAAAAATGTCAACCTATTTTCAAGACTATGGGAGAACTATAATGGTTATCTATGGGGGTAAGAATGGGAGCACAGACCTTTGGTGACTAGAGTGGTGAAAACAATAAATTGAAAAATAAAGAAAGAAAGAAAGTTTTGGTTAAAGTGGTGCTGGTGAATAATATGGAAGCTTTATTTTAAATAGCTTGAGAAATCTTAATACTGTTTCCTGGGAGGCTGGGTCAATCTCTATTCCCATCAGCAGTGTATAAATCCTCTTTCTGAGTCACACATTTCCAAAACACCTGCTTCTGACCTTACTGTATAGGATTTACAGGATTGAGCTGACATCTCTGTGTTTTGATTTGTATTTCCCTGGTAATAAGTAGTAATGAGGTTTTTTTTTTTAATTTGCTTAGTAACCATCTATGTCTTTTTTTTTTTTTTTTTTGGTGAGGTAACTGCTCAGCTCTTATTTAAAATTTTTATTGGATTTTTTTTTTTTGCCTCCAGGGTTGTTGCTGGGGCTCGGTGCCTACTCTAAGAATCCACTGCTCCTGGAGGCTATCCCCCCCTTTTGTTGCCCTTGTTCTTTATCATTGTTGTTGTTATGATTGTTGTTGCTGGATTTGTTGTTGGATAGGACAGAGAGAAATTGAGAGAGGAGGGGAAGACAGAGAGGGGGAGAAAAAGACACCTGCAGACCTGCTTCACCGCCTGCGAAGAGACTCCCCTGCAGGTGGGGAGCCGGGGACTCCTTATGTCCCGGCTGTGCTACCCCTGGCCCCCTTTATTGGATTTTTGTTATATTTTCAGAACTGTTTATATATCTTTGTTATTAGCCCTTCTTCAGATGTATAGTGTATGAATATGTCCTCCCACTTGGTAGGATCTATTTTTATTTCACTTATTTTATTTTTTGATGTAACAGAGGTAAATTGAGAGGGACAGGGAAAGGGTGGGGAAGGAACAGAGACACATGCAGCCCTTCAGGTGGGGACCAGGGGCTTAAACTCAGGTCCTCACACATGTAACATGTGCGCTGCACCACCCCCTGACCCCAGGTATGTTTTTACTTTAGTTTTAGTTACTTGCACTTTGAAAAGAATTTTTTTAAAAATTCTGATGTAATTCTATTTGCTTATTTTTACTTTTGTTTTCCTTGCCATTGGAATCAAGTCTCTGAAGACATCACGGAAGCTGTAGTATCACGGGCTGCTCTGTCTATGTCTTCTGCAGGATATTGTACGGTCCAGGGTCTAAGCGCTACATTTTTCATATGTTTCGATTTCACTTTTATATGTGATATGAGATAGTGATCCATCTTTATTCTTAAAAAAAACTTTAATTGTTTTGTTAGGGACTAATGATTTTCAAGACAGTTGTCAAAAGAGTAGAATGTCCTTGTCTCCCCAAGATAATTGCCTTCATGCTACTCCTACCAACAACTGCAGTCCCCTGATGCACTGGGTCCTCAGTCGACTCTGAGTCCCTTCCCTAGAGCCTCTCCCCCCATTACCCTCATCTTTGCTGCCGCAGACTATCCCTAGTCCAAATTTCACCCTGTGTTTTCCCTTTATTCAAAGCTACCATTGTTGCTGTTCAGTTTTCCAACACCATATGTTGAGGAAACTTTCCATTTACCATATTGTATTATTGATCCCTTTACTGTGCACTGCTTGCGAATGTGGTCATTTATTTATAGACTCTCAGCTCTCCCATCCCAGTACTAACCAGGCCCGACCCTGCTTAGCTTCCGAGATCAGACGAGATCGGGTGTGTTCAGGGTGGTATAGCCGTAGACAAGACTCTCAGTTCTATCCATTGATCTACTTTTATTCCATACCACACTGCTTTGATTACTATAGTTCTGTAATATCTTGTGAAGTCAGGGGACATGATATCTCCAGTCTTGTTATTTTTTTTCCTTAGAATTTCTTTGACATAAACTATAATTTGAAAAATTAAATTTCAGGAGTCGGGCTGTAGCGCAGCGGGTTAAGTGCAGGTGGCGCAAAGCACAAGGACCGACATAAGGATCCCGGTTCGAACCCTGGCTCCCCACCTGCAGGGGAGTCGCTTCATAGGCGGTGAAGCAGGTCTGCAGGTGTCTGTCTTTCTCTCCTCCTCTCTGTCTTCCCCTCCTCTCTCCATTTCTCTCTGTCCTATCCAACAACGACAACAACAATAATAACTACAACAGTAAAACAAGGGCAACAAAAGGGAATAAATAAATAAAATAAATATAAAAAAAAAGAAAAGAAAAATAAATTTCCTAAAGACCACTATAAAATAAATTGCTATAAAACTATACTGCATTTCATTTTAAAAATCACACAGATCCTGCAAGACCTTAAGAAATTAATGAGTGTATTAATAGTGTTGAGTCAATACAAACTTAACTGTAGAAGTGTTTCGAGACTGATTTCACTGAAGTCGACTGAACTGACTACAATGCTCTGTTTCTTACAACTGCTGCCATTTTTTATTTTAGGGTGATCCAGGAGTTCCAGGTTTTAAAGGAGAAGCTGGACCCAAAGGGGAACCAGTAAGTCTTCTTTTTTTTTTTTTTTGTGCTCCAAAAAGTATGGCTATTGTCTAGAAATATGCTACTTAAAGTGCTTAAATCTTTAAAATAATAGCAGTGGGAATCAGAATGCATTCGAATGGCAGTGATGTGTCTCATCTAGCTGGCGATGCCTGGTCGCCTCTGCCCAGCACGGCTGACTTGCTGCCCGCCTCCTCCTGTTCTAATAGGGACCACACGGCATTCAAGGTCCAATAGGTCCAGCTGGGGAAGAAGGCAAAAGAGGCCCTCGAGGTGACCCAGGAACTGTCGGGCCTCCAGGCGCAGTGGGAGAAAGGGTAAATTCTGAACCCTAAGATCGGCTCTTGGAATTGTTGAGGGGGTGGGAGTCACATGAGCAAGTCCGGAACATCGATAGAAATCAAGAATCACATTTTGTTCTTTTTAGGGCGCTCCTGGCAACCGTGGCTTTCCAGGCTCTGACGGTTTACCCGGCCCTAAGGTGACGCTTTGTATCGTGCTGCGGACACTCAGGCCGGGGACGCTCAGTGTTCAGCACTGGGTCTCACCCTGCCCACTGGGGCCTAGAATCAGACAGGAGTTGAACACGAGCTCCAGGCCTAAAGCCAAACTTCCTTGTGCAGTTTCTGCATTCTAGACATCGTGGGTAAAAAGACGATTTGGGGGTTCATGAGAGTTTGCTTTGAATCTCTCCAGGGTCATTCCCAAGAAGACAAAAATCATAGACCTTTCTTTTATTGTCTTTTCTTTTTCTTCTTCTCGCTGTTTTTTTTCTATAAATTTTGCCTCTAAAATTTTTGTTCCTTTCGGAAACATTTAAATTATTAGACCAAGTCTCTAACACCAATTTCATTGATCAATGATAAAAATGCTATATGGAATTCAAATTAGAGCAAAAATATGGAATGGTTTTGTTTACAAAGAAGCCTGTAACTGCTTTGATTCCTAGAACAGAAAGGTTTTATGTCCTTGTTTTATTTCCCTTCTCTCTTTTTGACATTTCTGTTTTCCTCGGTACAGGGGGCTCAAGGAGAGAGGGGCCCTGTAGGCTCTTCAGGACCCAAAGGAGGCCAGGGGGACCCAGGACGTCCAGGTGAACCCGGACTCCCAGGTGCTCGGGTAAGAACAGCATTTGCTAAAACAACCCAGGAGAACTATTTCTGCAGATTCATTGACAGTTTGGGGCTTTGTTTGTTTTGTTTTTACTTACATTCACAACTTAGAATAGAAGCAGATTGTAAGGAACAAAAATAAGCGTTGAATACTTAGGATATTTCTTTCTTTTTTATTTCACAGTTTTGATCTAATTCATTTTTTTTTAAATACTGTTGTTTAATCAAATATTGAAAGCGTAGTACTGAGGTTTGGGTGACTGAGTTTGTGCATTACAGTGCTCAAGTATCCAGGTCTGAGCCCCCAGTTGCCACCCCTTCCGGGGGGGGGGGGGTTCCATTAGCTGTGAAGCAATGCTGCAATTGTCTCTCTCTGCCGCCCTTTCCCATCTCAATGTCTCTCTGTGTCCTATGAAAATAAATAAATAAAATAAAAAAGAAGTAAACATCATAATGCCCTTTCTCAGATAAGTGTATATTAGTAGTTATACTATTTGATATGAAAAAACCATCAATTTTCGTATTTCTTTTTTCTTGATAGTAAGAAGCTTTTTTTTGTCTTCTGACAGAAAATATTCTTTCCTTTTTTCTTTCTTTCTTTCTTTCTTTCTTTCTTTCTTTCTTTCTTTCTTTCTTTCTTTCTTTTTTTAATTGCCACTAGGGTGATTGCTATGGCTCCATGCTAGCCCTTGAATCCATAGCTCCTAGCAGCTATTTTTCTTTTTCTTTTCTTTTTTTATTTGATAATTGTGAGAGAAATTGAGAAAGGAATAGATAGAGAATAAAAAAGAAAGCTATAAACCTAGAGACTTACTTCACTGCTTGGGAAGCATTCTCCCTGCAGGTGGGTAGCAGCAAGGACTTGAACCTGGGTCCTTGTGCATGGTAACAGGTGCATTTAACCTGGGGCAGCACCACCTGGCCCCCTGAAAAAATTATAATAAATTAAATTCTTAACACTAGAATTCACTAGAAAGTTCATTTGATATTGAAACTGCCCTTATAGTCATTCATCAACATTTTCCCATAAAGAGAAAGTAATTGCACAAAAAACTGTTGGATGGGAAGATACATTTGATTCCACATACGTTTTTTTGTATAGATGAATAAACCTTTTTTTTTTTAACTCTTTCTTTTTCTACATAAGAAATTGTCTCAGTTTTCCCTTTGCTTAGCTTTTGTTGCTTAGGACTCTGATAGAAGTGAAATGCCAGATAAATGACCAAGGTTATAAAAATGATTTCTTTCTTAAAAACATATAACTCATGCAATCTCTTCTTTAAACATGTTGATTTATTTATTATTGGATAGAGACAGAGAGAAATCAAGAAGGGAGGGGGAGATAGGAAGGGAGAAAGACAGAGAGACACCTGCAGCCCTGCTTCAACAACTTGTGAAGCTTTCCCCTTGCTGGTGGGGATCAGGGGCTTGAACCTGGGTCCTTGAGCACTATATTATGTGCATTCAACCAGGTGCACCACCACCTGGCCCCCTAAAAATGATTTCTTGCCATAGCCTGCATTGAAACTTGGAGAGCTATTAAGAAATCATATAAACCTGGCAGGAAGCTTCATTTGAGTTCCCTGACTTTGGACTGACTTGTGCATGGTGGTCACCCAGCTGGGCCTGTGTTGGAGGTGGCAGCGTAAATATTGGCTGTATGAGACTTCTTGACTTGTCACTTCGGCACGCCATCACATAGACTCGTCCCCTCAGTCTAGGAGTCTTGAAGCTACAGTCTGACAGCTGAAGAGTTCCACCCGGCACTTGCTGGTTTGCTTTGTTGTTTTCCCTGTATTCTCCTACAGTCAGGCTGCGTGTGTCTCACGGCAGTTCTGTGAGTTTGTCAAGAAGCCTAAGTTCACTTAAGAAGCTGAGCATTGCAAAACACAAGAAGCTCTTTTGCTCGCAGTGCTTGTTTTCATTCTTCGTTAGAATCCCTGCTTCCAATCCAAGTCAGCAGCACACTGACAGTCGCTTTCATTTTCAGGGCCTGACAGGGAACCCTGGTGTGCAAGGCCCTGAAGGGAAGCTCGGACCTTTGGTAAGCAGTTGTGACAGAGGTTCGCGTATTTTTCAGTAGACATGCAACATGTCTGTCTGTCGGTCTATGTGTCCATAAATCTCTATATTTCATACGACTTACTTAATAACACCAATATTTAAACACCCGTCCCTGTCAACTTGTAGGGGGCTTCAGGTGAAGATGGCCGGCCAGGACCCCCAGGTTCCATAGGAATCAGAGGACAGCCGGGGAGCATGGGGCTTCCGGGCCCCAAAGGCAGCAGCGTGAGTACCAAGTAGAGCGTGTGCGCCTTGTCATAATCTTCCCTGGGAAAAGGTGTTTCTGGTTTGTTTTCTGGTAAACTGGTGGGATTTCTCTGATAACTTCTTTTATTCCTTAGGGTGACCTCGGGAAGCCTGGAGAGGCAGGACATGCTGGTGTTCCTGGGCAAAGGGTAATCACATTCTTTTTTTTTTTTTTTTTTTAAAAAAAACAATATATGAACTTGGCCTGGTGTTTAAGCATCACCTTACCAATGCTCTCTTCATAATTGTAGGGAGCTCCTGGGAAGGATGGTGAAGTTGGCCCAGCTGGTCCTGTTGGCCCCCCGGTGTGTAATCTTTCAGTGACAATATACAACATTTTCCAATGATGTTTATTGAAACTTTGGAGTAAGAGTGTCTAGGAATGATGGATTTCAGTTTTATATTTTCCTTTGGGTACTTTGTTAGTATTTTATTTCTTTTGCAGTAAAATGAGTATCTTTCATTTACGTTTCTATAAATTGTTAATGGTAGAAACGACATCATCTTCATGTCACTATCGTAGGGGAAAGTAATGAAAATGGTACTTGATAAATGTTTTTCTATATTCAGTGTAAAATGTATACTGGGTATATTTACCTTCTAGTACTATGTCTCATAGAAGTTTATTTGAGCTAGTGTATTTGAAGGATGAAATGAAAATGATTCT